>NC_091991.1:182667224-182869724 GCF_044704955.1 Pristiophorus japonicus | reverse complement strand
TCACACACACACGCATTCACACTCACACACACACACACACTCACACACACACACACACACACATACACACACTTACTCACACACACACATACTCACACACACACACACTCACACACACACTCATACATACACACACATACTCACACACACACACACACACTCACACACACACACACATTCACACGCACACATTCACACGCACACATTCACACACATACTCACCCTCTCACGCACTCGCACTCACCCTCACACACCCTCACACTCACACTCACCCTGACTCTCACTCTCACACTCACTCACACACTCACTCTCACACACACATCATGATAGGCAGTCCCTCGGAATCGAGGAAAACTTGCTTCCACTCTAAAAATGAGTCCTTAGGTGCCTGAACAGTCCAATACGAGAGCCACAGTCCCTGTCACAGGTGGGACAGACAGTGGTTGAGGGAAGGGGAGGGTGGGACTGGTTTGCCGCATGCTCCTTCCGCTGCCTGCGCTTGGTTTCTGCATGCTCTCGGCGACGAGACTCGAGGTGCTCAGCGCCCTCCCAGATGCTCTTCCTCTACTTAGGGCGGTCTCTGGTCAGGGACTCCCAGGTGTCGGTGGGGATGTTGCACTTTATCAAGGAGGCTTTGAGGGTGTCCTTGTAACGTTTCCTCTGCCCACCTGGGGCTCGCTTGCCGTGGATGAGTTCCGAGTAGAGCGCTTGCTTTGGGAGTCTTGTGTCTGGCATGCGAACAATGTGGCCCACCCAATAGAACTGATCGAGTGTGGTCAGTGCTTCGATGCTGGGGATGTTGGCCTGGTCGAGGACGCTAACGTTGGTGCGTCTGTCCTCCCAGGGGATTTGCAGAATCTTGCAGAGACATCGTTGGTGGTATTTCTCCAGCGACTTGAGGTGTCTACTGTACACGGTCCATGTTTCTGAGCCATACGGGAGGGCGGGTATTACTACAGCCCTGTAGACCATGAGCTTGGTGGCAGATTTGAGGTCCTGATCTTCAAACACACACACACCAAACACACCAAACACACACAGACAACCAATGCAAACTTCACAACTCACAGGAAGCAATGCAGCTATCGTCATTGTTCACCAGGGAAGGGCATTGGTGCGGGTTACTATGAAAAGAGTCAAGAGACAACAACTTGTTTCTGCAGACAGAAGGATTGGGGATATGGTCAGATGATGTGCAGGTGGGGTAAAGGGAGATGGAGAAAAGATGAATATTAGGGTTTGTGGTGGGCTTTTAGTTTTCGGCCTGTTTCAGTTCCTGAAAACGGCGTGTTTTGCATACTTTAATACTTACCATGATTATTGTCGCTCTCCGAGTGGTTTTGGTATGTCGTGTCATGCACCAGAGCACCATGTACCACCCCGAGGGGTTGGGAAATCTGCCCCAGGGTATAAAAACAGGAGCTGCTAACAAACAATATGATAGAGATTGGGTCTGGCTCACATTTTGTGCGAACAACGTGGGCATCACGGGGGCCAACTGCGGGTCCAATTGCTGTGTCTGCCCCAAGCACTCCTGACAGACGTCTGACCCGAGGTCGCTCTGCTCCTCTGAGCGAGGCTCAGCTTCCACTGTGATCTCTGGCATTCCCATCACCCCTCCCCTTACCTCCAATCCTCCCCCACCCACCCCCGCCCCCTCCATCCCCTGCACCTCCCCATAGCCTCCCATTCCCCGCTGCCCCCTATCTCCTCCTTACTCCCCCCCCTCCCATCCCCCGTGCCCGCTCCAACTCCCTGCGGAGTTCACCCACACACCCTCCACTGAGGCCAATGGAAAACATAGAAACATAGAAACATAGAAACATAGAAAATAGGTGCAGGAGTAGGCCATTCGGCCCTTCGAGCCTGCACCACCATTCAATGAGTTCATGGCTGAACATGCAACTTCAGTACCCCATTCCTGCTTTCTCGCCATACCCCTTAATCCCCCTAGTAGTAAGGACTACATCTAACACCTTTTTGAATATATTTAATGAATTGGCCTCAACAACTTTCTGTGGTAGAGAATTCCACAGGTTCACCACTCTCTGGGTGAAGAAGTTTCTCCTCATCTCGGTCCTAAATGGCTTACCCCTTATTCTTAGACTGTGACCCCTAGTTCTGGACTTCCCCAACATTGGGAACATTCTTCCTGCATCTAACCTGTCTAAACCGTCAAAATTTTAAATGTTTCTATGAGATCCCCTCTCATTCTTCTGAACTCCAGTGAATACAAGCCCAATTGATCCAGTCTTTCTTGATATGTCAGTCCCGCCATCCCGGGAATCAGTCTGGTGAACCTTCGCTGCACTCCCTCAATAGCAAGAATGTCCTTCCTCAAGTTAGGAGACCAAATCTGGACACAGTACTCCAGGTGTGGCCTCCCCTTTTCAGATAATAGTCTGTCTCTCTTTTTTTACAACCAAAGTGGCTCACACTGCCACCCAACTTAGTGTCATTCGCAAATTTGGAGATACGACATTTAATCCCCTCGTCTAAATCATTAATGTACAGTGTAAACAGCTGGGGCCCCAGCACTGAACCTTGCGGTACCCCACTAGTCACTGCCTGCCATTCTGAAAAGTACCCATTTACTCCTACTCTTTGCTTCCTGTCTGCCAACCAGTTCTCAATCCACGTCAGCACATTATCCCCAATCCCATGTGCTTCAACTTTGCACATAAATCTCTTGTGTGGGACCTTGTCGAAAGCCTTCTGAAAGTCCAAATACACCACATCAACTGGTTCTCCCTTGTCCACTCTACTGGAAACATCCTCAAAAAATTCCAGAAGATTTGTCAAGCATGATTTCCCTTTCACAAATCCATGCTGACTTGGACCTATCATGTCACCTCTTTCCAAATGCACTGCTATGACATCCTTAATAATTGATTCCATCATTTTACCCACTATCAATGTCAGGCTGAAACATAGAAACATAGAAAATAGGTGCAGGAGTAGGCCATTCGGCCCTTCGAGCCTGCACCACCATTCAATGAGATCATGGCTGATCATTCCCTCAGTACCCCTTTCCTGCTTTCTCTCCATACTCCTTGATCCCTTTGGCCAGAAGGGCCATATCTAACTCCCTTTTGAATATGTCTGACCGGTCTATAATTCCTTGTTTTCTCTCTCCCTCCTTTTTTAAAAAGTGGGCTTACATTGGCTACCCTCCACTTCATAGGAACTGATGTAGAGTCTATGGAATGTTGGAAAATGACTGTCAATGCATCCGCTATTTCCAAGGCCACCTCCTTAAGTATTCTGGGATGCAGACCGTCAGGCCCTGGGGATTTATCGGCCTTCAATCCCATCAATTTTCCAACACAATTTCCCGACGAATAAGGATTTCCCTCAGTTCCTCCTTCTTACTAGACCCTCTGACCCCTTTTATATCCGGAAGGTTGTTTGTGTCCTCCTTAGTGAATACCGAACCAAAGTACTTGTTCAATTGGTCTGCGATTTCTTGGTTTCCCGTTATGACTTCCCCTGATTCTGACTGAAGGGGACCTACGCTTGTCTTTACTAACCTTTTTCTCTTTACATAGAAACATAGAAACATAGAAAATAGGTGCAGGAGTAGGCCATTCGGCCCTTCGAGCCTGCACCGCCATTCAATGAGTTCATGGCTGAACATGCAACTTCAGTACCCCATTCCTGCTTTCTCGCCATACCCCTTGATCCCCCTAGTAGTAAGGACTACATCTAACTCCTTTTTGAATATATTTAGTGAATTGGCCTCAACAACTTTCTGTGGTAGAGAATTCCACAGGTCCACAGTTTCTCCTCATCTCGGTCCTAAATGGCTTACCCCTTATCCTTAGACTGTGACCCCTGGTTCTGGACTTCCCCAACATTGGGAACATTCTTCCTGCATCTAACCTGTCTAAACCCATTCGAATTTTAAACGTTTCTATGAGATCCCCTCTCATTCTTCTGAACTCCAGTGAATACAAGCCCTGTTGATCCAGTCTTTCTTGATATGTCAGTCCCGTCATCCCGGGAATCAGTCTGGTGAACCTTCGCTGCACTCCCTCAATAGCAAGAATGTCCTTCCTCAAGTTAGGAGACCAAAACTGTACACAATACTCCAGGTGTGGCCTCACCAAGGCCCTGTACAACTGTAGCAACACCTCCCTGCCCCTGTACACAAATCCACTCGCTATGAAGGCCAACATGCCATTTGCTTTCTTAACCGCCTGCTGTACCTGCATGCCAACCTTCAATGACTGATGTACCATGACACCCAGGTCTCGTTGCACCTTCCCTTTTCCTAATCTGTCACCATTCAGATAATAGTCTGTCTCTCTGTTTTTACCACCAAAGTGGATAACCTCACATTTATCCACATTATACTTCATCTGCCATGCATTTGCCCACTCACCTAACCTATCCAAGTCACTCTGCAGTCTCATTGCATCCTCCTCGCAGCTCACACTGCCACCCAACTTAGTGTCATCCGCAAATTTGAAGATACTACATTTAATCCCCTCGTCTAAATCATTATCTAAATCATATCTATAGAAGCTTTTGCAGTCCATCTTAATGTTCCCCACAAGCTTCCTCTCGTACTCTATTTTCCCTGCCCTAATCAAACCCTTTGTCCTCCTCTGCTGAGTTCTAAATTTCTCCCAGTCCCCGGGTTCGCTGCTATTTCTGGCCAATTTGTATGCCACTTCCTTGGATTTAATACTATCCCTGATTTCCCTTGATAGCCACGGTTGAGCCACCTTCCCTTTTTTATTTTTACGCCAGACAGGGATGTACAATTGTTGTAGTTCATCCATGCGGTCTCTAAATGTCTGCCATTGCCCATCCACAGTCAACCCCTTAAGTATCATTCGCCAATCTATCCTGGCCAATTCACGCCTCATACTTTCAAAGTTACCCTTCTTTAAGTTCTGGACCATGGTCTTTAAATTAACTGTTTCCTTCTCCATCCTAATGTAGAATTCTACCATATTATGGTCACTCTTCCCCAAGGGGCCTCACACAACGAGATTGCTAATTAATCCTCTCTCATACACAACACCCAGTCTAAAATGACCTCCCCCCTAGTTGGTTCCTCGACATATTGGTCTAGAAAACCATCCCTCATGCACTCCAGGAAATCCTCCTCCATCGTATTGTTTCCAGTTTGGTTAGCCCAATCTATGTGCATATTAAAGTCACCCATTATAACTGCTGCACCTTTATTGCATGCACTCCTAATTTCCTGTTTAATGCCCTCCCCAACATCACTACTACTGTTTGGTGGTCTGTACACAACTCCCACTAGCGTTTTCTGCCCCTTGGTATTCTGTAGCTCCACCCATACCGATTCCACATCATCCAAGCTAATGTCCTTCCTTACAATTGCATTAATTTCCTCTTTAACCAGCAACACCACCCCACCTCCTTTTCCTTTCTGTCTATCCTTCCTAAATGTTGAATACCCCTGGATGTTGAGTTCCCAGCCTTGGTCACCCTGGAGCCATGTCTCTGTGATGCCAACCACATCGTATCCGGTAACTGCTATCTGCGCAGTTAATTCATCCACCTTATTCCGAATACTCCTCGCATTGAGGCACAGAGCCTTCAGGCTTGCCTTTTTAATACACTTTAGAATTTTGCTGTAAAGTGGCCCTTTTTGTTCCAGTGACTGTCTATTCCAGGGACTTCATGAGCTCCACTCCAAGCTTTATTTTTATTCATTCCCGGGATGTGGGCGTCGCTGGCAAGGCCGGCATTTATTGCCCATCCCTAATTGCCCCTTGAGAAGGTGGTGGTGAGCCGCCTTCTTGAACCGCTGCAGTCCGTGTGGTGAAGGTGCTCCCACAGTGCTGTTAGGGAGGGAGTTCCAGGATTGTGACCCAGCAACGATGAAGGAACGTTGTAATGTGAGAAACGCCAATTTGCGCACAGCAAGCTCCCACAAACAGCAGTGTGATAATGGCCAGATAATCTGCGTTAGTGATGGTGATTGTGTGATCAATATTGGCCCCAGGACACCGGGGAGAACTCCCTGCTCTTCCTCAAAATGAAAACTTGCACTGTCTCTGACTCAAACTCACTGGAACCTCAATACTGCGTAACTCATCACCTCCCTCCGTTTCCCATCTTTGAGGGAGGGATTGCTTAAACCCAAAGAGGTTGAGGGATGAGGAGTTTGCAGCACCCACTGGTGTGACGGAGAGCAGGACAGTGAGGCCCTGTCACCCCAATGATAGATAACGGACTAATCACTTATCAATGCCTTTGTTTCAGGACTGTCAGTCACCACGCGCACTAATTCGATGGAGAATGTGATGAATCTTTAATAAGTTCTGTTTCCATTTTTTTCCTGAAATCTCCAAGGAATGTCTGCATTTGCTGCTGATCTTTTATATCCTACTTTGTCCTACATGACGGGCATTAAATTCATTTGCTGGATCCCTCAATCAGCTGCGGGGAGTTCAATTAATGTCAGAATTTACTTTTCTTCAAGTATTTCAAAACAACTGAAAAGCCAAACAGCGTGGTCAGATAGAACCGATTTATAAAGGTAACGCTAGCCAAGGGTTCTGCCGGGGAGACTCTCTCTTTAAAAGGGGTCCCTGATGGGGAGACTCTCTCTTTAAAAGGGGTCCCTGATGGGGAGACTCTCTCTATAAAAGGGGTCCCTGATGGGGAGACTCTCTCCATAAAAGGGGTCCCTGATGGGGAGACTCTCTCTATAAAAGGGGTCCCTGATGGGGAGACTCTCTCTATAAAAGGGGTCCCTGATGGGGAGACTCTCTCTATAAAAGGGGTCCATGATGGGGAGACTCTCTCTATAAAAGGGGTCCCTGATGGGGAGACTCTCTCTATAAAAGGGGTCCCTGATGGGGAGACTCTCTCTATAAAAGGGGTCCCTGATGGGGAGACTCTCTATAAAAGGGGTCCCTGATGGGGAGATTCTCTCTATAAAAGGGGTCCCTGATGGGGAGGGAGACATGTTCTGGAAATAAGAGCGACATTGGCGTGATACAGTCAGTGGGGTAAGGTTACAAGTGAGATAGTTACTGTGTGAAGTGCAAAGTGCGGATTGAGTCAGGGTGAGCGAGCTGTCTTGACTCAGCTCACGTCCTGGCTGAGCAAGTGCCCAGTGCACGATAACTTTGTTCCAATTACCGTAACACTGCACACAGACAGGTACTGCCCATTGATTCATCTCCTCTCATAACTGCACTTTAAACAGATTCCTGCTGCATTTAAATATTGAGGAACTGCAATACTTAGCCCTTTATCCCGCTGACAGTTGGTTGAACGCCAGGGTCCCTGGCAGTAATTGCTGGCGTCAGTGCTGGAGCCCGCTTGTCTTTCGACCAGAGAAGCCTTTGCAGCTGAAGTCATTAAATCGAGCTGTCAGATGGTCTCGCCTTCTACCGACCTACTGCGGTTAAGCTCAGTCCCCCACAGCAAATCCCCACACACTGTACGATGCGCACCGCAGGCACCCAAAGGGTCTTATGGGGTTTGAGGTATTTTATTGAAGAGCTACAGTTTTTAGGAATAAGCAAATGCTATGTGTGGTTAAGCGAGGTAGAATAGACACGCGAGCCGTGCCCGGGAGCGGTCTCCGAGCCCCGGACAGTTCGATGGCCAGCGAGACAGCATGGGCGGGGGGCGGGCGGGGGGTCTCTGGTCAGCGGATCTCCGGAGCCTGCAGCAACAGTCACTTGTGTTAGTTGGTCCCTCGAGCTGTTGGAGGTGTCGGGTTATGAACCAGCATCGATCCACCTCACAGGCTAAACTTGATCAAGGTGTCCGGCCTTAAGCCAGCACTGACCCACCCCGAGGAAGCCTTCGCCGTCTGACGGTTTCCTTCTCGCTCCCCTACTTTTATACTTTATTGCGATGGGCTGGTGATTATTTGGTGCCAATCATCTGTTGCTCATCTCCAATCCAATGGTGAAATGGCACACATCTGTCACCGGCCCTTCCTGGCATGGCTGACACGGCCATTCTCTGACCTTTCTCAAAAATGGCTTGCATTCCTTGAAGAGCATGTTGTGACTCCCTGGCCCTGTGTTGCCTCACTCTCAGGTTTTCCCCAGGAGGGCCTTGTTTATTGTCCTCCCTCATCATGTCCGTGTGTTGGCCATCGACCCTCCCTCCACTCAGTTCCCACTGCACTTCTTCAGTTGATTATCCCTCTCTGTTTCTCAAGGATGAAAACCCTATTTCTGGGTCTGGTAACTGCTTCTTACAACATGCTCCCACCCCCCATACCCACCGGAGGCAGCACCCAGCTTAAGCTGCGGGCATCACAAAGGCCGACAGCGGGCCAGGTGCAGCCCTCCCAAATGGCCAGGTCTGGCGGCACCCACTTTACCTTGCTGTCACTGGCACCGGTGGGACGCACAGGCAACGGGACTCCATGGCACAAGTGCCCGCCTCACCCGCTTATCCATTTACTCCGAGTGTCTAATGGCAACAGAAAATGCTGGAAATCTCAGCGGGTCGGGCAGCGTCTGTGGAGAGGAAGCAGAGTTAACGTGTCGGGTCAACGACCCGTCGTCAGAACTGGAGAGTGTTGGGAAAGAACGCATTCTTAACAAGCGCTGAAAGGGGGAGGGGGAGGGTAGAACACAAGGGAAGGTCTGTGATAGGGTGGAAGGCAGGAGAGATTAGAGAGACAAAAGGGATGGTGGGCCGAATTCAAATGGTAATGGCAGGAGTTAGAAACACATTATTCAAGATCGGGTGTGAATGGCGGCATAATGACCAGCTGCCATTCGAGACAGGCTCTGGGGAGGGGAGGGGCGATTGGCAGAGGTTAGCGTCTGAAATTGTTGAACTCGATGTTGAGTCCCGGAGGCTGTAAAGTGCCTAAACGAAAGATGAGGTGCTGTTCCTTGCGGTGAGCTCCGTTGGAACAGTGTCAGAGACCGAGGACGGAGAGGTCAGAGTGCGAGTGGGGCGGGGAATTAAAGTGACAGGCGACCGGAAGCTCAGGGTCACACTTACGGACTGAACGGAGGTGTTCCACAAAGCGCTCACCCAATCTACGCTCGGTCTTCCCAACGTAGAGACCACACCGTGAGCAGTGAACACAGTATACTGAATTGAGAGAAATACAAGTAAATCGCTGTTTCACTGGGAAGGAGTGTTTGGGCCCCTGGACAGTACACCGTGTGTCTGCTTGGCTATCAGCAAGCAACCAGTTCCAGGCTACAGATAATTAGCCACGTGATAATTAACTCCAATTATTTTGTTCTGTTTTTCAATTTATACTGCAGCTAATTAATATCCACCCGAGGCCTGGGAACTAAACGCATTCTCATTGAATGCACCACTCTCTGCTCAGGCACACACTCGCTCGCAGAATCCAAACCCATTCACCACAGACAGCTATTGTCGTCACGGTAACAACCTGCCTTTCAACAGTGCTGTGGGCTAAGTGTCCCAAAGGCTGAGTGGGTGCTGCCCCTGGCCTGACACACTCCACAGACCCCGCCACTCACACCCTGTCCGCACTCAGCTCCTGCAAAAGCAAAACACTGCGGATGCTGGAAATCTGAAATAAAAACAGAGAATGCTGCAAATCTCAACGGGTTGAGCAGTGTCTGTGATTTAAGCTCAACGCAAGCTCCAGGAACAGCACCTCATCTTTCGTTTAGGCACTTTACAGTCTTCTGGGCTCAACATTGAGTTCAACAATTTCAGAGCGTAGCAGCTGCCAATCTCCTCCCCCTCCCCTCCCCCATCCCCCCCGTGTTCTCCCCCCCCTCCCCCGCTGCTCTCCCCCCGTCGCTTGATCTTATGTTGTTTTTCTCCGTGTCTCTAATGGCGGTTGGTCATTATACCGCCATTCACACCCGATCTTGACAAATGTTTTTCTAACTCCTGGCATTACCATTTCAATTCGGCCCATCATCCCTTTTGTCTCTCTGATCTCTCCTGCCTTCCACCCTATCACAGACCTTCCCTTTTGTTCTTCCCTCCCCGCCCCCTTTCCCCGCCCCTACACTTCCTGAAGAACCTGTTACGTTCCGAACACTCTCCAGTTCTGACACAGGGCCACAGACCCGAAACGTTAACTCTGGTTCTCTCTCCACAGATGCTGCCTGACCCGCTGAGATTTCCAGCAATTTCTGTTTTTAGTTCAGATTCTAGCATCCGCAGCATTTTGCTTCTGTATAGAAAGAGCCCAGGTTTGATCCTCGCTCTGTGCTGCGTTAACTGATCCCTCACACAAGCGCACAGCTCTGGAGTGACTCCTGCTGGGGGGGTGTGTGGGTCCCAACCGAAGAGGGGACTGGGATCAGCAGCGATAGTCTTGTAGTGGATTGGCTTTCTGACATCACTGTTTAGGAACATTTTTTAAATTTGTTCCTGGGATGTAGGCATCACTGGCAAGGCCGGCATTTATTGCCCATCCCTAATTGCCCCTTGAGAAGGCGGCGGTGAGCTGCCTTCTTGAACCGCTGTAGTCTCGTGTGGTGAAGGGGCTCCCATAGTGCTGTTCAGGAGGGAGAACAGACACAGGTAAACACAGGGCCAATAGGATTTGCTAGACGAACACAGTCAAGGTCCCTCTAGTTTCCCGTCTACCATCCTGGTAGTCGCATGATATGATAATAGAGTTATTGACCAATCCCAGCAATCAGTCTCTATCAATGGGTCTACAACAGACCCAGACATGAGGTGAGGAAAACCCCCAGTGGGGGAGAACTTTGGGAACTCTCTCACCACACGGCATGGCTCACATTACTCCTGTAGACTTATTGCTGAGATAGCAGACATGGGGAGTGAGGTCCCAGGAACACCCTCTGGAAAACAATGGAGAAAGTAAGAAAGGAGTAAAAACATAAGAACATAAGAATTAGGAGCAGGAGTCGGCCATTCGGCCCATCGAGCCTGCTCCACCATTCAATAAGATCATGGCTGATCATCGACCTCAACTCCACCGACCCCATATCCCTCGATTCTCCTAGAGTCCAAACATCTAGCGACCTCAGCCTTGAATATACTCAACGACTGAGCCTCCACAGCCCTCTGGGGCAGAGAATTCCAAAGATTCACCACCCTCTGAGTGAAGCAATTCCTCCTCATCTCAGTCCTAAATGGCCGACCCCTTATCCTGAGACTGTGACCCCTGGTTCTAGACACTCCAGCCCGGGGGAAACATCCTCCCTGCATCTACCCTGTCAATCCCCCTCAGAATCTTGTGTATTTCAATGAGATCACCTCTCATTCTTATAAACTCCAAAGAGTATCGGTCCAATCTACACAATCTCTCCTCAAAGGACAACCCTCTCATCCCAGGAATCAGTCTGGTGAACCTCCGTTGTACGCCTCCAAGGCAAGTATATCCTTCCTCAGATAGGGAGACCAAAACTGTGCACAGTGCTCCAGGTGTGGTCTCACCAAGGCCCTGTACAATTGGAACAAGACTTCCTTACTCTTATATCCAACCCCTTGAGATCTACGACAACATGCCATTTGTCTTCCTGTTGCTTGCTGTACCTGCATGCTAACTCTCTGGGGGAGAAATTTGGTCGAACCTCTGTTGAGGCGTTAACCCAGGCTGAGCGATATTTTTAGTACCTTAAAAACGTTTGCGCCTCCCGCCCAGAAATTGGTCAGAATCGGTGGAAGAACCGACAGGGGCGTTAAATCAGCTGTTGCACACCAGAGTTGGGGGGGGGTGGGGGGAGCGCCGGGCGACAATGAAAGTTTGGTCGGTACAATTTGCGGGGCCATTGCGCATGTGCGGAAACTCCGAATCCGATCCCGGGAAAAGCCCAGCCTTGAAGGCGCGGCACGGTAATGCACCCATTAAAGTTTCCAAAATCACTTGTTTTCCCCCCGTGCTGTTATGTCTGTCTGCCGCTGTCACACTCGGAGGCTCGCGCACCGAGCTGAGTGTAAACGTTGCACTGACTGTGACCTCGGAGGGTAGCGCTTCCTTATCCCTTTAAGTAGCCGCCAGTTAACGACACTGCAAGCCTGGACCCACGGTGTTCTTGGCGGCCGCTCATTGAGGCCGAATTTACCGACCTGTGCGCGAGCATGGGCGTTGCACCAGGACCGATGTCAGGATCGCACTGATAGTCAGTAGCCAGGCGCTACTGGTTTGCTCCCCGGGTGAGCCTCAAATGAATTTTCGGTCGGGGCGTTAAACCTGTCGCTGAGCTCTAACGCTTTCATTAACACCCCCTCTGGCCGCTAACTGAGGCATTAGGCAACAAAAAATCCAGGCCCTGGTGTTTCCTGTACAAGGACACCTAAATCTCTGTCAACACCACAAGTTTTTCACCATTTAAAAAATATTCTGATTTTCTACTCTTCCTACCAAAGTGAATAAGTTCACATTTCTCCACATTAAACTCCATCTGCCACCTCACTGCCCACTCACTGAAGCTGTCTATATCCACAGGCAGGCTTGAGTCATGGTGTGACACCGAGCTGGGTGTGTAGGGGGAAGGGGAGACTGTGGGAATGCAGGAGATCTGGTTTGGCGATCCTGGAGTCCTCATTTCAACATGGTGAAGACCCAGGGAGCAGGAAGAGTGTGCAGGACGGGGGAAAATTGGAGCTGAGAAGGAACATTAAAGGATAGTTCCTAGAGGCAGTGAGCAGAAGAGTGAGAGAGAGAGAGGGAGAGAATAAAGGAGCGAGAGAGCAGCTGCTGGAGGTGAAAGATATTTTATTTCCCCACTGTCCAGCTGCAAGTGAGAATGTCAGAGTTGCATATTATAATCTCTGTATTGAATTCCTTATCTAACAAGGCTCTGGCTGCCTGCACTGTCTGTCGATGCAGTTTGCAAAAGCTAAACAAAGCTCAGAGCTCCCAGGAGCAAAGAACCCATCGGACTTCCTCGTCTCTTTTAACTGTCAGCCGATAAAAGGAAAAAAATAAATTGCTTCACGTTCTCAGGCAAAATATAATCCCTTCAAAATTATTTATTGGAACAACAAATGCCATTGTTTAGATCCAACTGCGGTTAATTTGAGTGTCTCGTGTGACTCTTATCAAAGCAGGGAATCAGCGGAGAGGGACAAGGAGGCTACTGAAGGGCAAAGCCACCAGCTCCCAGAGTGCACCGTGTCACTCAGACAACTTGCTCTGCTCGGGCCCTCGCTCGCAGGCTTACCACCAGGCCCTACACAATAGAGAGCACGCTATTCCTCGCACTGCATCAATAGGGGCGGCTCTGCTACAGTTCAGGTGATAGGGCACTGTTGGGACAGTGTAGAGGGAGCCTTACTCTGGATCTAACCCCCTGTAAATGCCCTGAGAGTGTTTGATGAGACAGTGTAGAGAAAGCTTTACTCTGTATCTAACCCCATGCTGTACCTGCCCTGGGAGTGTTTGATGGGACAGTGTAGAGGGAGCTTTACTCTGTATCTAACCCCCTGTACCTGCCCTGGGAGTGTTTGATGGGACAGTGTAGCGGGAGCTTTACTCTGTATCTAACCCCGTGCTGTACCTGCCCTGGGAGTATTTGATGGGACAGTGTAGAGGGAGCTTTACTCTGTATCTAACCCCCTGTACCTGCCCTGGGAGTGTTTGATGGGACAGTGTAGAGGGAGCTTTACTTTGTATCTAACCCCGTGCTGTACCTGCCCTGGGAGTGTTTGATGGGACAGTGTAGAGGGAGCTTTACTCTGTATCTAACCCCATGCTGAACCTGCCCTGGGAGTATTTGATGGGACAGTTTAGAGGGAGCTTGTTAGATCTCTTAATTTCCAATGAAATGCGAACTCCGATTGTAGTTTTAATGTAACTTTATTCTGGCAGCAGCAACAAGCTCTTGGCTTTAAGCCAAGCCTTCTGAGACCACATAGCCAAAATGGCTGTACTTATACCTGGTTCAATTTACAGAAAAGAACTCGCCTTTTTTGACCTTATTGGCTTAATTGATAGTTGGTTAACATTTAATTGGCTCGCTACCCAAAGGTCCTAAAATGTCAAGTTGATTGATGACTTAATGCAACATGCTGAGTTGCACATAGCAGCTTTGACTTGGGGTCTATGAATTTTCACAAAACTGCAGCCAGGCTGCAGAGCTTGAATTCTCGATCAATCCCCCCTTTGATTCTTTCACAAACTGAATCATAAAACATCAGGTATCACTGGTTAAACATTCTACAAAATAATTTCATACATGTTAATAGAGTTTCCTTCTAAAATTTGTTGATGTGTTTCGCCACATGTCCGGACTTGTAGCTTCCACACAAATTTACACCAACCCGAGTTCCATCGTGGCCACAATGGAAGTCTGGTTTTAGTAGGTTAATTAACCTTATTCCAATTTAATCCAAATCAATATCTTAATTCAACCAGTAAACAACCTTCCCTTAAGCATAACATACCCCTGTGCCACGTACAGACGGTCTGCTGGGACCTGCAAGGTGTCTCACCTGCGGGACAGCAGCTACAGCCACCTGGTCGCAACAACATTTAATCAACATAAACAAACAATATAAAAGTAAAATAATTACAACAAATAGAATTAAACCTTCCACCAATGAAGTTCCTATTGAACCTAGCCATTCAGTGGCTCCACTCCACAAAGTGAATGATGGGGGTTGCTTAAGTTTTTCTACCTCCTTTTGGATATGCTCCGCGAAGTGGGTCATTTCTTCGGAGCTATCTGGGATATATGTGCAACACTCAGTTCCGAGTAGGGCGCAAGTACCTCCCTTTTCAGCCAGGATGTAATCAAGGGCCAGTCTATTCTGTAGGGCTACTGTGTGGATTGCTACCATTTCTGCATTGATTTTAACTAGGGCCTCTGAGGTATCATTGGCTACTCGTTCCACAACGGATGCCATGTTAATGGATTCCCTTGCCAGTCTGGCAGTCCCATACCTGGGGATCAGAATGACAAAGAACCTCTCTATTTCTGTGATAGCTCTCTTAGGACGGTGTAAATGTTCCGACAGTGACTTTATATGATACATATAAGGCACAATGTAGGCTAAATAGCAGGATCCCGTCCAATTCTGGGGCAGCCAAGGGTAGGCCTTGTGGCCACACACCCAATAGGTGCCATTATAGGCAATGAATGTTAGCTGTTTCTTTGTCAGCAACACTCCCGGGCCTGTCCAGGCTTTTCCATCTGTTTTATTCAGAATCCCTGTTACGTTAAGAATTCCCACATCGGCCCGGTTTGGATGGTTTCATGGCTTGATTATATTATAATTCCGGGAGCAGTTACTATACCCCATATTTTGGCCTCCTTTGACGTTTCTAATCAGACAGACCGATTCCCCCGGTCTTCCTATTCCCATTGTATTAGTGATAACAAAAAATGGGGGCCGTTTGGAATTATTGTAGCATGGTTGGTATCCCTCTTCAAAGTAGTCAGATTGTAACCTGCTGACTTCCATTTACGTGCCCAGTTTTCCGTATCCTGAAACGCATTGCCTGTTTTGTTTTGATTAATCATCCACTCAGCCATTTCCAAGATATTCACGGGAACTGGCCTCAAGGGAATCCCTCCCTTTGAGTGAATAGGAATATGCGTACACACCCAACAACTAGAAATGTTACCTTGTTTGGCATAAATGTATGACATATATAAAAAGGTATTTACATGTAATTCCCTTGCTACCCTACTATTTACCTTTGGTGCAGAGGGTCAGCTAGTAAGAAGTAGGCCTATGCCTAGAATAACTACAATCAGTAATATAGTAAATTTATACATTTTGGCAAAAAGTAATTGTCCTTATTAGATTTCAGCTTCAGTTACGGGTGCTCGTTTAACGTGTGAAGCATGGATCCAGGCTTTCTTTCCTTGGACTTTAACAGCTGCCTGGGTGGTCAATAACACTTGATGAGGTCCCTCCCACTTGGCACCCAAAGATTCTTTATGCAACTTTTTCACATACACCCAGACTCCCGGGATGATGTTGTGTCCTCCTTCGGGTGGATTACCCCAAGCTGCCGATACCTGTCGGGAAACAGAACTAATAGCATTGGTTAGGTTCTGACAGTATGATAACAAAGTGTCACTCATTAAGTGAACATCAGCTTTCCGTAAATCGATAGTTCCTGGCAGCGACATGGGTCTTCCTGTTATAATTTCAAATGGGCTTAGCCCTGTAGTTCTGTTCGGGGTTGCCCTAATGCTACATAGCACTATTGGTAGTTCCTGGGGCCATGGTGTTCCTTCTTGGTGATATTTGGCAAGCTGTTGTTTCAGAGTTCGATTCATTCGCTCTAATTGTCCTGATGATTGTGGTGATAAGGACAGTGTAAATCCCACGTAATGTTCAGTAACCTACAGACTTCTTGGCAGACAGCACCTGTGAAGTGTGTTCCCTGATCTGAGTCAATGCTACTCGGGACTCCCCATCGGGGAATGTAATCCTTACACAAGACCTTTGCAGTGTGATTGGCTGTGGCTCTTTTAGTTGGGACAGCTTCTACCCATCTAGAGAATCTGTCGACCATGACAAGAATGTTAGTGTATCCTTGGGATGGAGGAAGAGATATATAACCAACCTGCAGATGCTGGAATGGTCCGACAGGGGCAGGGGGCCTCAGTTGGGGCATTACCGTGATGGGTCCAGAATTATTTTTCTGGCAGACCACACAGCGGTCTGTTACCAGCTGGGCATGTTTTTTAAATCCCTGACCCCACCAGCTTTTCTGGATCCGTGCCGTCATCTGTTGTGAGGCCAAATGTCCCCACGAGTGGATCTGTTGGGCTAAAAAAGGCATAAGTGCTTGTGGCACAACTGGCTTGTCCGTAACTCTTTGTCTCCAGACACCATCTTCGCATAGCTTAATTCCTGCCTCAATCCATGTCCATTTTTCCTCTCGGGAGCTCTCGCCTTGCATTGTTTGAAGGTCTCGTGTCAGAGTCCTGAGTGCTTTCAATCTGCACATCTGTGTTGGTTCTTCTGGAGGAACGCCCTGTGAGGCGGCATCTTTAGCTGCCTGGTCGGCTAGGGAATTTCCCTGTGCTTCCGTGGTATTTTCCTTGGTATGGGCCTTACACTTCAGGATGGACACTTCCTGAGGTAATTGTATGGCCTCCAGTAAGTCTCGGACTTCTTTTCCATTTCGGATAGGTGTACCAGCAGCAGTGAGGAATCCTCTTTTCCGCCATAACAGACCAAAGTCGTGAGCGACTCCAAAAGCATAACGCGAATCTGTGTAGACATTAGCTGTCTGTCCTTCTGCTATTTGACATGCTTCTGACAGGGCCCGTAACTTGGCCTGTTGTGCTGACGTTCCTGAGGGTAAACATCCTTTTGCCACTACCTCATAGAAGGTTGTAACTGCCCATCCTGCTCTTCTGGTACCATTATCAACAAAGGAGGAACCATCTGTAAACAGGATGAGTTCTGGGTTGTGCAGAGGCTCCTCTGCTGCTAAGGCTGCTTCTTCTGTTTCTTTTAAAATCTCCACGCAGTCATGCTCTTCACATTCTCCCCCCTCTTGCTCTCTCAATTCTGACATCGGGAGCATAGTTGCGGGATTAACCGGGCTGGCCCGGACAATATGGAGATTAGGAGCTTCCAAAACTGCTGTCCAGCGAGTCCATCTTGCTGCCGTCACCTGAGACATTCTATTCATAGACAGCAAAGCATGTACGGTGTGGGGACACTTGACAATCGGCTTTTGGTCGAGGACTAGACCCGCAGTGGTCATTACCGCTCGACATGTAGCTTCCATGGCCCTTAGGCAACTTCCCCATCCGAGGGCTACCGCATCCAGTTTTGTCGAATAATAGCCAATAGGTCTTTACCGATCCCCATGTTCTTGTGTCAGTATAGCTGTCATATATCCTTCTTTCTCATGGACAAACAGGGTAAATGGCTTACCACTGTCGGGGATTCCCAGAGCCGGTGCCGAACACAAAGCCTTTGTCAAACTCAGGAAGGCCTCTTGCTGTTCTTTAGTGAGGGTGATGGCTTCTTTAGAGGCACGTTTCCCCTTTAAAATATCATTCAATGGCTGAGCAAGCTGTGTGAAGGAGTCAATCCAATTTCTGTTAAAGTTACACAATCCCAAAAAGGACCTTAATTCCTGAATAGTGGTGGGTTTTTTAGCGGCCCAAATGGCTGCAGTTCTATCCTGGGTAAGTTCTCTCTTTCCTTGTGAAATTTTTTGTCCCAGGTATACAACCTCTTCTTGGGATATTTGTGCTTTGTCGATGCTGGCTTTATGTCCTTTCAGCCAAAGGTGGTCCAGCAAAGCTCGTAAATCTTGTTCATGCTGTTCTTCCGTGTTTGAAGCTAGCAGGATATCGTCTACATATTGGATGACTGTGGATGACAGGGGAGGTAATTCTCGCAAATGGCTTTGTAAAGCCATGTGGAATACCGTAGGGCTGTTGTGGAAACCCTGCGGTAACCGGGTCCAAGTATACTGTTGTCCTTGGACCGTGAAAGCAAACCACTGTCAAACCTCCGGTGCTAGAGGCACCGACCAAAATCCATTGGCCATATCTATAACCGGGAAATATTTATGTTCCGGTTTGAGGGCATTAAAAATGGTGGAGAGATCTGCGACCAAAGGAGCTTTTTGATCAATACACTGGTTAGCTTTCCTATAATCGACGGTCAAACGCCAAGTCTCATTAGATTTCTGTACCGGCCACACGGGGCTATTGGAGGAGCTATGTGTTTTAATAAGCACCCCTTGTTTCTCCAATTGCTGAATAATCGGTAAGATTCCCACGATGGCAGTTGGACTGATGGGATACTGTTTAGTGCATGGAGGCTTGGTCCCGGTAAATGACGCAGGCTCCACCTGGAGTAGGCCACAATCGTTCTTATCTTTAGCCCATATCGGGTGTTCCTTCAGTTCTTCTTTCTTCAAAATTCTAATTGACCATGTCACCCGACCATCCTCGAAATGCAACGATGAATCTACTTGGATTAGAACGTCCATTCCCAAAAGGGGTTGATCTACTGGGCCTATCCAGACCGGCGTGGTTAGTTCATGTGGACCCAGCCCTATAAGTATCGGTGTTGTCCTTTTAATTTCCATTTTATGGCCCCCAACTCCATAGGCTGTACGTGCCCTACCATCCAACGGCAAAAAGTCTCCATATTGTAGGGGTAAGCATGTTAATTCCGCCCCTATGTCTAAAAGACAGTCCACATCCTTATCACCCACCCTCACAGTTATATATAGCCCATCTCCCCTTTGTTGTATTAGTGCGAGGAGGGGGGCCAGGGTGGGCTCTAATTGTTTTTTGCTATCCCAAGTAACTCCTTCTGTTGTTGTATTGTCAGTCGCTTAAATGCTTCTATGAGGTCGTTATCTTGTGACAAGCCTGGTTTGTTGGCTGAATTGTATCCCTGGCTGCGTCCTCTTTCCCGGCCACGACCTTGCTGTTTTGCCCTGCACGTCTTGGCCCAGTGACCTTCTTTCCCACAATAATGACATTTTCAGGGTAATTTTCCTAATGACTGTTTATCGGAATCCTGGGATTTCCATCCCATAGCCTGTACAGCTCGGACTTTAGCTCCTATATCCCGATCTAATTGGTTACATCGATCCACCAATGCTGCAAAGGTAGTTCCTCTACCTTCCCAGTCCGGTAACACTACCTTAAGCATTTTGGACAGTTCTGGCTTTAGACCTGCCACGAAAGCTGCTTTCAAGGGTCTAAACACTTGTTCATCCATTTCCTCATCCGTATTATTCACACCCGAATGTTCTAGCCACGTGCATCTAAACCGCTCGTCATACTCCAGGACCTCCTCTGTTCCTTTCTGTTGGCAGGCTGCAATTTTTCCCCAGTCTGTCTTAGCTGGACTGAAGGCTTGCAGCCAGTGTTTAATCACCTCCCATCCTGCGTCTAATTCTTGCTCATCCTGCCCCAAAGCTTCTTCTACCTTGTCGTGCAATTTTCTTCCCTGTGTTTTTGGCACCATTATGGTCAAAATTTGCACTCCGTCCCAGGGATAAAGTTGATATATATTTATTAAGCGGTTCAATTGGTCCCACGTTTTCACTCCCCCTTTCTTTGGATTGGGCAATTCCTTGGACCATTTATCAATTTTCTCTGGGTCTGCCGGATCATGAAATAAGTATTCTGCATACACCCTTTTCCTTGTTTTTTTGGTTCCGCCCTCATCCGCAGTCTCTTCTGATTTGACTACAACTCGTCTTTTTTTAAACGGGGCAAAGCGCACCCCTAATTCTTCATTCTCCGACACTGTATTGTCGGAGGATTCAGAAACCGTATCTATTCCTCGGTCGTGTCTTCCGGTTTGCGCTTTTAATTTATCCAAACATGGGTACCCTGGGAATTGACCGATACATTTTCCTTTTCCTATTACTGTCTCTTGACCAAATGATTTTTTCCATTCTTTAATTTCACCTTTAAGATCTTTAACTTCCGCTTCCAGCTTTTCAAGTTCAAATCTTTTCTGTCGCAGCTGTGCACAAACTGCTTGCAATTGGTCCTTTGTACTGGTCAGTTCTCGATCATGTTGGGAACGCATTATAATTTCATTCCGCTTTCGGATCTGTCCCATAATGGCTAGGGACCATCTAGTTCATTCTTTATTTTTCATACGGGTCGTTTTTCCCAAGACCCTTTTAATCTCGTCCAAGGACCATTGTCCTTTGGAGGTTCCGTACTTTTGTTCGATCTTAATACAGGTTTTAGATAAGTTGAATTGTTGCTCCATGTATTCTTTCAACTATTGGAGGATTTCATCTATCGAAACCTCAGGTGGTGCCCGCCCGCCTTTAACAGTTGTAGGCAATGCTTTGCTCTTATCTCCTGCTGCCATAATACTGATTTCTTTACTGGGGTCTCGAGTCGTCGGCTTTCCAGCCGATCAGTAGGTTGGTGATTAATTAACTAACACACCGCCGAAGTTAGACGTCTATGGGACCTCGAGCCGACTACCAACCGGAGGGTTCGCAAACCGGAGGCTTTTGGAATCGCGGAGAAGGAGAGGCGAATTTAGACTTTTGACCGAGGACTTTTAGAAAGAGGAGTCCTTACCTCAGTATGTAGGTCCGATGTCCAAAATTCAGTTTCTTCCCTCAGCGATCGTGTTCGTGACGCCAAAATTGTTAGATCTCTTAATTTCCAATGAAATGCGAACTCCGATGGTAGTTTTAATGTAACTTTATTCTGGCAGCAGCAACAAGCTCTTGGCTTTAAGCCAGGCTTTTGTCCTTCTGAGACCACATGGCCAAAATGGCTGTACTTATACCTGGTTCAATTTACAGAAAAGAACTCGCCTTCTTTGACCTTATTGGCTCAATCGATAGTTTGTTAACATTTAACTGGCTCGCTACCCAAAGGTCCTAAAATGTCAAGTTGATTGATGACTTAATGCAACATGCTGAGTTGCACATAGCAGCTTTGACTTGGGGTCTGTGAATTTTCACAAAACTGCAGCCAGGCTGCAGAGCTTGAATTCTCTATCAGAGCTTTACTCTGTACCTAACCATCGTTGTACCTGCCCCGGGAATGTTTGATGGGACAGTTTAAAGGGAGCTCTACTCTGTATCTAGCCCCATGGTGTTCCTGCGTTGGGAATGTTTGATGAGACAGTGTAGAGGGAGTTTTACTCTGCACCTAACATGGTGCTGTACCTGCCCTGGGAGTGTTTGATGAGAGAGAGTAGAGGGAGCTTTTCAGTGTATCGAACCCCGTGCTGTACCTGCCCTGGGGGTGTTTGATGGGACAGTGAAGATGGAGCTTTACTCTGTATCTAACCCCGTGCAGAATCTGCCCTGGGAATGTTTGATGGGACAGTGTACAGGGAGCTTTACTCTGTATCTAAGCCTGTGCTGTACCTGCCCTGGGAGTGTTTGATAGGTCAGTGCAGAGGTAGCTTTACTCTATATCTAACGTCGTGCTGTACCTGCCCCGGGAGCATTTTATGGGACAGTGCAGAGGGAGATTTACTCTGTATCAAACCCATGCTGTACCTGCCCTGGGAGTGTTTGATGGGACAGTGCAGAGGGAGATTTACTCTGTATTTAACCCCTGCTGTACCTGCCCTGGAAATGTTTGATGGGGCAGTGCAGAGAGAGATTTACTCTGTATCTATCCCGTGCTCTGCCTGCCTGGGAGTGTATGATGGGAGAGTGTAGAGGGAGCTTTACTCTGTATCTAACCAATGCTGTACCTGCCCTGTGAGTGTTTGATGGGACAGTGTAGAGGGACCTTTACTCTGTATCTAACCCCTGCTGTACCTGCCCCAGGAATGTTTGATGGAGCAGAGCAGAGGGAGATTTACTCTGTATCTATCCCGTGCTCTACCTGCCTGGGAGTGTTTGATGGGACAGTGTAGATGGAGCTTTACTCTGTATCTAACCCGTGCTGTACCTGCCCTGGGAGTGTTTGATGGGACAGTGTAGATGGAGCTTTACTCTGTATCTAACCCGTGCTGTACCTGCCCTGGGAGTGTTTGATGGGACAGTGTAGAGGGAGCTTTTCTCTGTATCTAATGCATGCTGTACTTGCCCTGGGAGTGTTTGATGGGACAGAATAGGGGGAGTTTTACTCAGTATCTAACCCCGTGCTGTCCCTGCCCTGAGAGTGTTTGATGAGACAGTGTAGAGGGAGCTTTTCTCTGTATCTAACCCCGTGCTGTACCTGCCCTGGGATGTGTTTGATGGGACAGTGTAGAGGGAGCTTTACTCTGTATCTTACTCTGTGCTGTACCTGCCCTGGGAATGTTTGATGAGACAGTGCAGAGGGAGTTTTGCTCTGTATCTAACTGCGTGCTATTCTTGTCTTGGCAGTGTTTGAGGAGACAGTTTAGAGGGAGTTTATTCTGTATCTGACTCCGTGTCATACCTGCCTTGGAGTGTGTTTGATGGGACAGTTTAGAGGCAGCTTTACTCTGTATCTAACCCTGTGCTGTACCTGCCCTGCGAGTGTTTGATGGGACAGTGTAGAGGGAGCTTTACTCTGTATCTAACCCCGTGCTGTACCTGCCCTGGGAGTGTTTGATATGACAGTGTAGAGGGAGCTTTACTCTGTATCTAACCCCGTGCTGTACCTGCCCCTGGAATCTTTTATGGAACAGTGTAGATGGAGCTTTACTCTGTATCTCACCCCCTGTACCTGCCCTGGGAGTGTTTGATGGGACAGTGTAGAGGGAGCTTTACTCTGTATCTAACCCCATGCTGTACCTGCCCTGGGAGTGTTTGATAGGACAGTGTAGAGGCAGCTTTACTCTGTATCTAACCCCGTGCTGTACCTGCCCTAGGAGTGTTTGATGGGACATGTGTAGAGGGAGCTTTACTCTGTATCTAACCCTTGCCATAACTGCCCTGGGATTATTTGATGGGTCAGTGTAGAGGGAGCTTTACTCTGTATCTAACCCCGTACTGTACCTGCCCTGGGAGTGTTTGATGGGACAGTGTGGAGGGAGCTTTACTCAATATCTAACCCCATGCTGTACCTGCCCTGGGTGTGTTTGATGGGACAGCATAGCGGGAGCTTTATGTTGTATCTAACCCGTGTTGTAGCTGCCCTGGGAGTGTTTGATGGGACAGTGGAGAGGGAGCTTTACTCTGTATTTAACCCCGTGCTGTACCTGACCTGGGAGTGTTTGATTGGACAGTTTAGAGGGAGCTTTACTCTGTATCTAACCCGTTTTGTTCCTGCATTGGGAGTGTTTGATGGGACAGTGTAGATAGAGCTTTACTCTGGATCTAACTTGTGCTGCACCTGCCCTGTAAGTATTTGATGGGACAGTGTAGAGGGAGCTTTACTCTGTATCTAACCGCGAGCTGTACCTGCCCTGGGAGTGTTTGATGGTACAGTTTAGAGGGAGCTTTACTCTGCATCTACCCCATTCTGTTCCTGCCTTGGGAGTGTTTGATGGGGCAGTGCAGAGGGAGATTTACTCTGTATCTATCCCGTGCTCTACCTGCCTGGGAGTGTTTGATGGGACAGTGTAGATGGAGCTTTACTCTGTATCTAACCCGTGCTGTACCAGCTCTGGGAGTGTTTGATGGGACAGTGTAGAGGGAGCTTTTCTCTGTATCTAATGCATGCTGTACTTGTCCGGGGAGTGTTTGATCGGACAGTGCAGAGGGAGCTTTACTTTGTATCTAACACGTGCTGTACCTGCCCTGCGAGTGTTTGATGGGACAGTGTTGAGGGAGATATATTCTGTATCTAACCCGTGTTGTAGCTGCCCTGGGAGTGTTTGATGGGACAGTGTTCGGGGGAGCTTTACTCTGTATCTAACCCCGTGCTGTAACTGCCCTGGGAGTGTTTGATGGGACAGTGTTGAGTGAAATTTACTCTGTATCTAACCCCGTGCTGTACCTGCCCTAGGAGTGTTTGATGGGACATGTGTAGAGGGAGCTTTACTCTGTATCTAACCCTTGCCATAACTGCCCTGGGATTATTTGATGGGTCAGTGTAGAGGGAGCTTTACTCTGTATCTAACCCCGTACTGTACCTGCCCTGGGAGTGTTTGATGGGACAGTGTAGAGGGAGCTTTACTCAATATCTAACCCCATGCTGTACCTGCCCTGGGTGTGTTTGATGGGACAGCATAGCGGGAGCTTTATGTTGTATCTAACCCGTGTTGTAGCTGCCCTGGGAGTGTTTGATGGGACAGTGGAGAGGGAGCTTTACTCTGTATTTAACCCCGTGCTGTACCTGACCTGGGAGTGTTTGATTGGACAGTTTAGAGGGAGCTTTACTCTGTATCTAACCCGTTTTGTTCCTGCATTGGGAGTGTTTGATGGGACAGTGTAGATAGAGCTTTACTCTGGATCTAACTTGTGCTGCACCTGCCCTGTAAGTATTTGATGGGACAGTGTAGAGGGAGCTTTACTCTGTATCTAACCGCGAGCTGTACCTGCCCTGGGAGTGTTTGATGGTACAGTTTAGAGGGAGCTTTACTCTGCATCTACCCCGTTCTGTTCCTGCCTTGGGAGTGTTTGATGGGGCAGTGCAGAGGGAGATTTACTCTGTATCTATCCCGTGCTCTACCCGCCTGGGAGTGTTTGATGGGACAGTGTAGATGGAGCTTTACTCTGTATCTAACCCGTGCTGTACCAGCTCTGGGAGTGTTTGATGGGACAGTGTAGAGGGAGCTTTTCTCTGTATCTAATGCATGCTGTACTTGTCCGGGGAGTGTTTGATCGGACAGTGCAGAGGGAGCTTTACTTTGTATCTAACACGTGCTGTACCTGCCCTGCGAGTGTTTGATGGGACAGTGTTGAGGGAGATATATTCTGTATCTAACCCGTGTTGTAGCTGCCCTGGGAGTGTTTGATGGGACAGTGTTCGGGGGAGCTTTACTCTGTATCTAACCCCGTGCTGTACCTGTCCTGGGAGTGTTTGATAGGACAGTTTAGAGGGAGCTTTACTCTGTATCTAACCCCGTGCTGTACCTGCCCTGGGAGTGTTTGATGGGACAGTGTTGGGGGAGCTTTACTCTGTATCTAACCCCGTGCTGTACCTGTCCTGGGAGTGTTTGACGGGGCAGTGTAGAGGGAGTTTCACTCTGTATCTAACCCCGTGCTGTAACTGCCCTGGGAGTGTTTGATGGGACAGTGTTGAGTGAAATTTACTCTGTATCTAACCCCGTGCTGTACCTGCCCTGGGAGTGTGTGATGGGACAGTGTAAACATAGAAACATAGAAAATAGGTGCAGGAGTCGGCCATTCAGCCCTTCTAGCCTGCACCGCCATTCAATGAGTTTATGGCTGAACATTCAACTTCAGTACCCCATTCCTGCTTTCTCGCCATACCCCTTGATCCCCCTAGTAGTAAGGACCTCATCTAACTCCTTTTTGAATATATTTAGTGAATTGGCCTCAACAACTTTCTGTGGTAGAGAATTCCACAGGTTCACCACTCTCTGGGTGAAGAAGTTCCTCCGCATCTCGGTCCTAAATGGCTTACCCCTTATCCTTAGACTGTGACCTCTGGTTCTGGACTTCCCCAACATTGGGAACATTCTTCCTGCATCTAACCTGTCTAACCCCGTCAGAATTTTAAATGTTTCTATGAGGTCCCCTCTCATTCTTCTGAACTCCAGTGAATACAAGCCCAGTTGATCCAGTCTTTCTTGATAGGTCAGTCCCGCCATCCCGGGAATCAGTCTGGTGAACCTTCGCTGCACTCCCTCAATAGCAAGAATGTCCTTCCTCAAGTTAGGAGACCAAAACTGTACACAATACTCCAGGTGTGGCCTCACCAATGCCCTGTACAACTGGAGCAACACCTCCCTGCCCCTGTACTCAAATCCCCTTGCGATGAAGGCCAACATGCCATTTGCTTTCTTAACCGCCTACTGCACCTGCATGCCAACCTTCAATGACTGATGTACCATGACACCCAGGTCTCTTTGCACCTCCCCTTTTCCTAATCTGTCACCATTCAGATAATAGTCTGTCTCTCTGTTTTTACCACCAAAGTGGATAACCTCACATTTATCCACGTTATACTTCATCTGCCATGCATTTGCCCACTCACCTAACCTATCCAAGTCGCTCTGCAGCCTCACAGCATCCTCCTCGCAGCTCACACTGCCACCCAACTTAGTGTCATCCGCAAATTTGGAGATACTACATTTAATCCCCTCATCTAAATCATTAATAAACAGTGTAAACAGCTGGGGCCCCAGCACAGAACCTTGCGGTACCCCACTAGTCACTGCCTGCCATTCTGAAAAGTACCCATTTACTCCTACTCTTTGCTTCCTGTATGACAACCAGTTCTCAATCCACGTCAGCACACTACCCCCAATCCCATGTGCTTTAACTTTGCACATCAATCTCTTGTGTGGGACCTTGTCGAACGCCTTCTGAAAGTCCAAATATACCACATCAACTGGTTCTCCCTTGTCCACTCTACTGGAAACATCCTCAAAAAATTCCAGAAGATTTGTCAAGCATGATTTCCCTTTCACAAATCCATGCTGACTTGGACCTATCATGTCACCTCTTTCCAAATGCACTGCTATGACATCCTTAATAATTGATTCCATCATTTTACCCACTACCGATGTCAGGCTGACCGGTCTATAATTCCCTGTTTTCTCTCTCCCTCCTTTTTTAAAAAGTGGGGTTACATTGGCTACCCTCCACTCTATAGAAACTGATCCAGAGTCAATGGAATGTTGGAAAATGACTGTCAATGCATCCACTATTTCCAAGGCCACCTCCTTAAGTACTCTGGGATTCAGTCCATCAGGCCCTGGGGATTTATCGGCCTTCAATCCCATCAATTTCCCAACACAATTTCCCGGCTAATAAGGATTTCCCTCAGTTCCTCCTCCTTACTAGACCCCCCGACCCCTTTTATAACCGGAAGGTTGTTCGTGTCCTCCTTCGTGAATACCGAACCAAAGTACTTGTTCAATTGGTCCGCCATTTCTTTGTTCCCCGTTATGACTTCCCCTGATTCTGACTGCAGGGGACCTACGTTTGTCTTTACTGGCCTTTTTCTCTTTACATATCGATAGAAAGTTTTGCAATCCGTCTTAATGTTCCCTGCAAGCTTCTTCTCATACTCCCTGCTCTAATCAAACCCTTTGTCCTCCTCTGCTGAGTTCTAAATTTCTCCCAGTCCCCAGTTTCGCTGCTATTTCTGGCCAATTTGTATGCCACTTCCTTGGCTTTAATACTATCCCTGATTTCCCTTGATAGCCACGGTTGAGCCACCTTCCCTTTTTTATTTCTATGCCAGACAGGAATGTACAATTGTTGTAGTTCATCCATGCGGTCTCTAAATGTCTGCCATTGCCCATCCACAGTCAACCCCTTAAGTATCATTCGCCAATCCATCCCAGCCAATTCACGCCTCATACCTTCAAAGTTAGCCTTCTTTAAGTTCTGGACCATGGTCTCTGAATTAACTGTTTCATTCTCCATCCTAATGCAGAGGGAGCTTTACTCTGTATCTAACCCATGCTGTACCTGACCTGGGAGTGTTTGATGGGACAGTGTAGAGGGAGCTTTACTAAGTATTTAACCGCGTGCTGTTCTTGGCCTCAGAGTGTTTGAGGAGACAGTTTAGAGGGGGTTTACTCTGTATCTAAGCGCGTGCTGTGCCTGCCTTGGACTGTGTTTGATGGGACAGTGTAGAGGGAGCTTTACTCTATCTAACCCATGCTGTACCTGCCCTGGGAGTGTTTGATGGGCCAGTGTAGGGGGAGCTTTACTTTGTATCTAACCCCCTGTACCTGCGCTGGGAGTGTTTGATGGGCCAGTGTAGGGGGAGCTTTACTTTGTATCTTACCCCATGCTGTACCTGCCCTGGGAGTGTTTGATGGGACAGTGTAGCGGGAGCTTTATGTTCTATCTAACCCGTGTTGTTGCTGCCCTGGGAGTGTTTGATGGGACAGTGTAGGGGGTGCTTTACTCTGTATCTAAACCTGTGCTGTACCTGCCCTGGGAGTGTTTGATAGGACCATTTAGACGGAGCTTTACTCTGTATCTAACCCAAAGAAACATAGAAACATAGAAAATAGGTGCAGGAGTAGGCCATTTGGCCCTTCGAGCCTGCACCGCCATTCAACGAGTTCATGGCTGAACATGCAACTTCAGTACCCCATTCCTGCTTTCTCGCCATACCCCTTGATCCCCCGAGTAGTAAGGACTACATCTAACTCCTTTTTGAATATATTTCGTGAATTGGCCTCAACAACTTTCTGTGGTAGAGAATTCCACAGGTTCACCACTCTCTGGGTGAAGACGTTTCTCCTCATCTCGGCCCTAAATGGCTTACCCCTTATCCTTAGACTGTGACCCCTGGTTCTGGACTTCCCCAACATTGGGAACATTCTTCCTGCATCTAACCTGTCTAACTCCATTCGAATTTTTAACATTTCTATGAGGTCCCCTCTCATTCTTCTGAACTCCAGTGAATACAAGCCCAATTGATCCAGTCTTTCTTGATATGTCAGTCCCGCCATCCCGGGAATCAGTCTGGTGAACCTTCGCTGCACTCCCTCAATAGCAAGAATGTCCTTCCTCAAGTTAGGAGACCAAAACTGTACACAATACTCCAGGTGTGGCCTCACCAATGCCCTGTACAACTGTAGCAACACCTCCCTGCCCCTGTACACAAATCCACTCGCTATGAAGGCCAACATGCCATTTGCTTTCTTAACCGCCTGCTGTACCTGCATGCCAACCTTCAATGACTGATGTACCATGACACCCAGGTCTCGTTGCACCTCCCCTTTTCCTAATCTGTCACCATTCAGATAATAGTCTGTCTCTCTGTTTTTACCACCAAAGTGGATAACCTCACATTTATCCACATTAAACTTCATCTGTCATGCATTTGCCCACTCACCTAACCTATCCAAGTCAATCTGCAGCCTCATAGCATCCTCCTCGCAGCTCACACTGCCACCCAATTTAGTGTCATCCGCAAATTTGGAGATACTACATTTAATCCCCTCGTCTAAATCATTAATGTACAATGTAAACAGCTGGGGCCCCAGCACAGAACCTTGCGGTACCCCACTAGTCACTGCCTGCCATTCTGAAAAGTACCCATTTACTCCTACTCTTTGCTTCCTGTCTGACAACCAGTTCTCAATCCATGTCAGCACACTACCCCCAATCCCATGTGCTTTAACTTTGCACATTAATCTCTTGTGTGGGACCTTGTCGAAAGCCTTCTGAAAGTCCAAATATACCACATCAACTGGTTCTCCCTTGTCCACTCTACTGGAAACATCCTCAAAAAATTCCAGAAGATTTGTCAAGCATGATTTCCCTTTCTCAAATCCATGCTGACTTGGACCTCTCATGTCACCTCTTTCCAAATGCGCTGCTATGACATCCTTAATAATTGATTCCATCATTTTACCCACTACTGATGTCAGGCTGACCGGTCTATAATTCCCTGTTTTCGCTCTCCCTCCTTTTTTAAAAAGTGGGGTGACATTGGCTACCCTCAACTCCATAGGAACTGATCCAGAGTCTATGGAATGTTGGAAAATGACTGTCATGCATCCGTTATTTCCAAGGCCACCTCCTTAAGTACTCTGGGATGCAGTCCATCAGGCCCTGGGGATTTATCGGCCTTCAATCCCATCAATTTCCCCAACACAATTTCCCGACTAATAAGGATTTCCCTCAGTTCCTCCTTCTTACTAGACCCTCTAACCCCTTTTATATCCGGAAGGTTGTTTGTGTCCTCCTTAGTGAATACCGAACCAAAGTACTTGTTCAATTGGTCTGCATTTCTTTGTTCCCCGTTATGACTTCCCCTGATTCTGACTGCAGGGGACCTACGTTTGTCTTTACTAACCTTTTTCTCTTTACATATCTATAGAAACTTTTGCAGTCCGTCTTAATGTTCCCTGTCCGTCTTAATGTTCCCTGCAAGCTTCCTCTCGTACTCTATTTTCCCTGCCTGTTCTGTTTCTCCCTTGGGAGTGTTTGTTGAGACAGTGTAGAGGGAGATTTACTCTGTATCTAACTCCGTGCTGTACCTGCCCTGCAGTGTTTCATGGGATAGAGTAGAGGGAGCTTAACTCTGTATCTAACCCATGATGTACCTGCGCTGGGAGAGATTGATGGGACAATGTAGAGGGAGCTTTACTCTGTATCTAACCCCCTGTACCTGCCCTGGGAGTGTTTGATGGGACAGTGTAGAGGGAGCTTTACTCTGTATCTAACCCCCTGTACCTGCCCTGGGAGTGTTTGATGGGACAGTGTAGAGGGAGCTTTACTCTGCATCTAACCTGTGCTGTACCTGACCTGGGAGTGCTTGATGGGACAGTGTAGAGGGAGCTTTACTCTGTATCTAACCCCCTGTACCTGACCTGGGAGTGCTTGATGGGACAGTGTAGAAGGAGCTTTACTCTGTATCTAACCCCGTGCTGTACCGACCCTGAGAGTGTTTGACTGGACAGTGTAGAGGGAGCTTTACTCTGTATCTAACTCTGTGCTGTACCTGCCTTGGGAGTGTTTGAGGAGACAATGTAGAGGGAGCTTTACTCTGTATCTAACCCCGTGCTGTACCTGCCCTGGGAGTGTTTGATGGGACAGAGTCGAGGGAGCTTTACTCTGTATCTAACCCGTGCTGTACCTGCCCTGGGAATGGTTGATGGGACAGTGTAGAGGAAGCTTTACTCTGTATCTAACTGCGTGCTGTTCTTGTCTTGGGAGTGTTTGAGGAGACAGTTTAGAGGGAGTTTACTCTGTATCTAACCCCGTGCTGTACCTGCCCTGGGAGTGTTTGATGGGACAGTTTAGAGGCAGCTTTACTCTGTATCTAATCCCGTGCTGTACCTGCCCTGCAGTGTTTGATGGGACAGTGTAGAGGGAGCTTTACTCTGTATCTAACCCGTGCTGTACCTGCCCTGGGAGTGTTCGATGGGACAGTGTATAGTGAGCTTTACTCTGTATCTAACCCGTGCTGTACCTGCCCTGGGAGTGTTTGATGGGACACTGTCGAGGGAGCTTTACTCTGTATCTAACCCGTGCTGTACCTGCCCTGGGAATGGTTGATGGGACAATGTAGAGGGAGCTTTACTCTGTATCTAACCCGTACTGTACCTGCCCCGGGACCGTTTAATGGGACAGTGTAGAGGGAGCTTTACTCTGTATCTAACTCCATGCTGTACCTGCCCTGGGAGTGTTTGATGGGACAGTGTAGAGGGAACTTTACTCTGTATCTAACCCGTGCTGTACCTGCCCTGGGAGTGTTTGATGGGACAGTGTAGAGGGTGCTTTACTCTGTATCTAACCCGTGTTGTACCTGACCTGGGTGTCATGTATAAATTCTGGGGATTACTAGCCACCAGGTGGCGCGAATGTCGGAGGTCATTGGGCTGTACGCATGTGTGTGCAGCCCAGGTATAAAAGGCCAGCCATCATGTAATATAATCACTTTGGGCCCTAATAAAGCAGGGCCAGGTTTGTACCTGTGTTAGTTTACAGTATTTAGTCTATCGAGTTATTACATGCATAACATTTGGTGACGAGGTAACAAGAACCTTCGCAGCAAAAATGAGCACAATTGGAATTTTGTAGAGATTCGTAGAGGGAGAGGACTGGGCAGATTTTGTAGCTCGCCTGGACCAGTACTTCGTGGGCAACAAAATGGAGGAACCCACTGACACAGTTAGGCGCAGGGCGGTCTTCCTCACGGTTAGCGGTCCGAAAATCTCTGGACTCATAAAGAATCTTCTCTCGCCTGCAAGTCCAACAGACAAGGACTATGAAACATTGTGTGCTCTGGTACGTGACCATCTCAAACCAGAAGAAGGCATCATCATCTCACGATATCGATTCTACAAGCACGTTCGTTCTGAGGGCCAGGATGTGTCGGAATTCGTTGCCGACCTAAGACATCTTGCTGGATCGTGCAAGTTCGAAAACGCATTGGGAGACATGCTGCGGGACTTCTTTGTAATCGGCATCAACTACGAAATGATCCTGGGTAAGCTAGTGGCGACGGAGACACTGGATCTGAGTAAGGCCATCACGATTGCCCAGGCATGCATGACAACGGACAAAAACTTAAAGCAGATATCATCGGAAAATCGGAACTCGGCAAGCACTGTAAACAAGATTGTATCATCGTTTGGCAGAGCTGCATATGGCAAGGCCTACTCGACTGCGTATGTGAAACCTGTGGCTGCCCAAAGTCCGCCAACGGGAATGAATCCGATTTCACCATGTTGGCAATCACCAGCCTCATCAGTGTCGGTTTAAACAGTACATTTGTAAAGGCTGTTCGAGACGGGGGCATCTCCAGCGCATGAGTCCGCAACTGAGGAAGCGTGCTGCAACACACCACGTGGAGGATGATGACCAGTATAATGTGGATCCGAATATGCAATTTGACATTCCAGAGGAGGAATTGTATGGACTGTATTTATTCCTAACAAAGAGCCAACCGATAATGATTAATGTGAAACTTAACGGTGTGCCGGTACCGATGGAATTGGACATGGGTGCGAGTCAATCAATAATGAGCCAGAGGACATTCGACAGGCTGTGGGACACTAAGGCTGTGAGGCCTAAGCTGAGTCCAGTCAATGTCAAGTTGCGTACGTACACTAAAGAACTCATAACGGTAATTGGCTGTGCAGTAGTCAAGGTGTCGTATGATGGTGTGATTCATGATTTACCATTATGGATTGTTCCAGGCAATGGTCCAACACTGGTTGGCAGGAATTGGCTCGAAAAAATCAAATGGAATTTGAACGATATCAAAGCGTTGTCATCGGAGGAGGATACTCCATGTGCTCAAGTGCTGAGCAAGTTCACCTCGCTGTTTGAAGCAGGCATTGGCAACTTCACGGGAGCCAAGGTGCAGATCCACGTGGACTCAGATGCAAGACCCGTCCATCATAAAGCTCGGGTGGTTCCGTACACGATGAGGGAGAAGGTCAAAATCGAACTGGACAGACTCCAGCGTGAAGGGATCATATCACCGGTCAAATTTAATGAATGGGCCAGCCCCATTGTTCCCGTGTTGAAGAATGATGGCACTGTCAGGATTTGTGGAGATTACAAGGTTACGATCAACCGAGTTTCGAAACAGGATCAATACCTGTTACCGAAGGCTGATGACCTGTTTGCAACGCTAGCAGGGGGGAAGTCGTTCACTAAACTGGGTCTGACATCGGCCTACATGACACAGGAGTTGGTCGAGATGTCGAAGAAACTTACGTGCATCAACACGCATAAAGGATTGTTTATCTACAACAGGTGTCCTTTCGGAATTCGCTTGGCTACAGCCATATTTCAGAAGAACATGGAGAGTCTACTGAAGTCCGTCCCTAGAACCATCGTGTTCCAAAATGACATCCTGGTCACAGGTTGTGACACCGCCGAACATCTGAACAACCTGGAAGAGGTTCTACATCATCTGGACAAAGTGGGACTCAGACTGAAACGTTCGAAGTGCGTCTTCATGGCACTGGAAGTCGAATTCCTGGGGAGGAAAATTGCTGCTGACGGCATTAGGCCTACCTAGGCCATCAAAAATGCACCCAAGCCTCAGAATGTGACAGAGCTGTGTTCGTTGCTTGGTCTACTCAACTACTTCGGTAATTTCCTACCTAGATTGAGCACTTCATTAGAGCCACTGCACATGTTGCTAAGAAAAGGCAACAACTGGGTTTGGGGTGCATCTCAAGACAGAGAAAGCTACTAATCTGCTTTGCTCTAACAAGCTGCTGGTACATTATGATCCGTGTAAGCATCTAGTATTGGCCTGTGTTGCTTCCTCATATGGAGTTGGTTGCGTGCTCCAACAAACTAATGAGTCAGGTAAGCTACAACCTGTTGCGTAAGCTTCTAAACGTTTGTCAGAGGCAGAAAGAGCCTACAGCATGGTAGAAAAAGAAGCATTAGCCTGTGTGTATGGGGTTAAAAAGATGCATCAGTACCTGTATGGTGTTCGGTTTGAACTGGAAACATATCACAAGCCACTCATTTCATTGTTTTCGGAAAACAAAGGTATCAACACCAATGCATTGTCCCGCATCCAGAGGTGGACGCTGACATTATCTGCCTATGATTATTTAATTTGCCATAGACCTGGCACCGAGAATTGTGCCGATGCACTGAGCCACCTGCCGTTGCCCACACCGGAGGGGAGATGCCACAACCTGCAGACCTACTGTTAGTCATAGATACTTTTGAGAGTGAAGGAACCCCTGTCATGGCTCAGCAAGTTAAGACCTGGACCAGCCAGGACCCGATATTATCGGTTATGAAACGCTGTGTCCTTAGTGGTGATTGGTCTGCCATACCCAAGCAAATGGGTGATGAGACCAAACCTTACAACCATTCAAAGATAAACTATCCATTCAGTCAGATTCTTTACTGTGGGGTAATCGTGTTGTTATGTCGAAGAAAGGCAGAGAGAAATTTGTGCATGATCTACATAGCACGCATCCCGGTATTGTCATGATGAAAGCCATTGCCAGGTCTCATGTATGGTGGCCTGGAATTGACTCTGATCTGGAATCATGTGTGCATCAGTGCAACACTTGCATGCAGCTAAATAAAGCACCAGCGGAATCGCCGCTGAGTCTGTGGTCGTGGTCATCTAAACCATGGTCCAGGATCCACATCGACTTTGCAGGTCCCTTCCTGGGAAAGATGTTTTTAGTTGTGGTGGATGCATATTCCAAGTGGATAGAATGTACAATCATTTCATCCAGTACATCCACAGCTACCATTGAGAGCCTTCGTGTCATGTTTGCCACTCATGGTCTGCCCGACATCGTTGTAAGCGACAACGGATCTTGCTTCACTAGTCTGGAGTTTCAAGAGTTCATGAAACTCAATGATATATAAACATGTGCGGTCAGCACCATTCAAACCCGCATGTAATGGTCAAGCAGAGCGTGCTGGCCAAACCATAAGCAGAGCATGAAACGTGTAACTCAAGGTTCACTGCAGACTCGCTTGTCACGCATATTGCTTAGTTACAGGACAAGATCCCACAAGCTTACGGGGGTCCCCCCTGCTGAACTATTAATGAACAGAGGTCTCAAGACCAGGCTCTCTCTTGTCCACCCTGACTTGAACGATCATGTTGAATACAGATGTCAAAGTCAGCAGTGGTATTATGATCGCACTGCTGTGTCACGTGACATTTCTGTTAACGATCCTGTGTATGTACTAAATTATGGTCAAGGTCCCAAGTGGATCACTGGTACTGTTACAGCCAAGGAGGGTAACAGAGTGTTTATCGTTAAGCTCAAGAATGGACAAACATGCAGGAAACATGTTGATCAGATCAAGCTGCGGCACACGGATGAACCGGAACAGTCTGCGGAAGACACAATCAGTGACCAACCAAACTAGAGGATTCCGCTGTCATCAATGAATCTGGACTTTCAATCCCTGACATGGTCATTGCCACTCCCATCAGATCGGCCCCAGCCCCCAGTCATAACAGACCCAGAACACTCGCCCAAGGCTGGAGTTCAACTGAGACGATCAACTCGGGAGCAGAAAGCCCCGGAGCGTCTCAATTTGTAAAAAGACTGTTACTAATATCTTAAAGGGGATATTGTCATGTATGTATGCTTGGGGTTACTAGCCACCAGGTGGCACCACAGTTGGAGGTCATTGGGCTGTATGTACATGTGTGTGTAGCCCAGGTATAAAAGGCCAGCCATCATGTAATGTAATCACTTTGGGCCCTAATAAAGCAGAGCCAGGTTTGTACCTGTGTTAGTTTACAGTATTCAGTCTATCGCATTATTACATACATAACACTGGGAGTGTTTGATGGGACAGTGTAGAGGGAGCTTTACTCTGTATCTAACCCGTGCTGTACTTGCCCTGGGAGTGTTTGATGGGACAGTGTAGAGGGAGCTTTACTCTGTATCTAACCTGTGCTGTACTTGCCCTGGGAGTGTTTGATGGGACAGTGCAGAGGAAGCTTTACTCTGTATCTAACCCGTGCTGTACCTGCCCTGGGAGTGTTTGATGGGACAGTGTAGAGGGAGCTTTACTCTGTATCTCACTCCCTGTACCTGCCCTGGGAGTGTTTGATGGGACAGTGTAGAGGGAGCTTTACTCTGTATCTAACCTCTGTACCTGCCCTGGGAGTGTTTGATGGGACAGTGTAGAGGGAGCTTTACTCTGTATCTAACCCCATGCTGTACCTACCCTGGGAGTGTTTGATGGGACAGTGTAGAGGGAGCTTTACTCTGTATCTAACCCGTGCTGTACTTGCCCTGGGAGTGTTTGATGGGACAGTGCAGAGGAAGCTTTACTCTGTATCTAACCCGTGCTGTACCTGCCCTGGGAGTGTTTGATGGGACAGTGTAGAGGGAGCTTTACTCTGTATCTCACCCCCTGTACCTGCCCTGGGAGTGTTTGATGGGACAGTGTAGAGGGAGCTTTACTCTGTATCTCACCCCCTGTACCTGCCCTGGGAGTGTTTGATGGGACAGTGTAGAGGGCGCTTTACTCTGTATCTAACCCCTGTACCTGCCCTGGAAGTGTTTGATGGGACAGTGTAGAGGGAGTTTTACTCTGTATCTAACCCCATGCTGTACCTACCCTGGGGATGTTTGATATTGACACTGGATAACAATATTGATGCATGTGATCCACTCCAGAGCGTTTATATCTTTCATCTTGATGAGCTTTTAAAAAACATTTTGAATATTTTGTTGAAAAATGGAAGGGTTAGCATATATATATAAAAATATCTCTTTACTGTGAAGTGGATTATACTGTTGTAATGCAGCAGCAACATTAAATCTCGGCTTCTCCGAACAGCCGTCCTGTAATAAAACTGGAAATACTGTGCTGTTTAGCTGCGACTGGAATGTCTTGGAATCAAATTAAAATGGAAGATCATTTCGAACCTTACCTCGAAAATCTGACGACCTTAATATTTGCTGCAATAACAGTACAGATGGACTGGGGAAAGAGCGCGTTCGTCCTTCACAGCACATCTCGTGAAACAACCAGCCTGCCTGCGCTGTCACCGTCTCCATTATTTATCGGCAGTAAAGGTACATAAACCTCACTATATCATCGCTCATCCTTCAGGCTGCAGGGCCAGGATGCAACCTCCCTGATTTATTAAAATCAGGCAGCAGTGAGCAGATGTAACCCCCTTGGTGAGGCAGCCTTCTCCCTCCCGCCTTGGTAACACTGCTATCCTTAAACGGCCAATCGCTGAATCCAACCAATACGTCTCTCACGCACAGTGACGATTGTTCATCACCACAGGTCACACATTGCTTGTACGGGCCATGCCCGCTGTGTCTCAGTGGGCAGATCCCCCTTTGTTCTCATTCACGAGTTTGTGGGTTCTACCCGGGGACTGGAGCACAAAGTCGAGGCTGACACTCCAGTACAGTACTGAGGGAGCGCCGCACTGTCGGAGGGGCAGTACTGAGGGAGCGCCGCACTGTCGGAGGGGCAGTACTGAGGGAGCGCCGCACTGTCGGAGGGGCAGTACTGAGGGAGTGCTGCACTGTCGGAGTACCGCACTGTCGGAGCGGCAGTACTGAGGGAGCGCCGCGCTGTCAGAGGGGCAGTACTGAGGGAGCGCCGCACTGTCGGAGGGGCAGCACTGAGGGAGAGCCGCACTGTCGGAGGGGCAGTACTGAGGGAGTGCCGCACTGTCGAAGGGGCAGTACTGAGGGAGTGCTGCACTGTCGGAGGGGCAGTACTGAGGGAGTGCCGCACTGTCGGAGGGGCAGTACTGAGGGAGTGCCGCACTGTCGAAGGGGCAGTACTGAGGGAGTGCTGCACTGTCGGATGAGACGTTAAACCGAGGCCCCGTCTGCTCTCTCAGGTGGACATAAAAGATCCCGTGGCACTATTTCGAAGAAGAGCAGGGGAGTTTTCCCCGGTGTCCTGGGGCCAATATTTATCCCTCAATCAACATCACTAAAACAGATTATCTGGTCATTATCACATTGCTGTGTGTGGGGGCTTGCTGTGTGCACATTGGCTGCCGTGTCTCCAACATTACAACAGTGACTACACTCCAAAAAGCACTTTTTTTTGCTGTAAAGTCCGGTGGTCATGCAAAGTGCTATAGAAATTTATGTCTTTCTTTAATATTCTTTCAAAGGAATGTTATTCCCTCAGTACTGCCTCGCCGATGAGATTCAACACCGCCTCCAGTGCGCCAGTGCAGCCTTCAGTCACCTGAGGACGACCAGGCCCACAAATCTACCACCAAGCTCATGGTCTACAGGGCTGTAGTAATACCCGCCCTCCTGTATGGCTCAGAGACATGGACAGTATACAGTAGACACCTCAAGTCGCTGGAGAAATACCACCAACGATGTCTCTGCAAGATCCTACAAATCCCCTGGGAGGACAGACGCACCAACGTTAGCGTCCTCGTCCAGGCCAACATCCCCAGCATCGAAGCACTGACCACACTCGACCAGCTCCGCTGGGCAGGGCCACATTGTCCGCATGCCCGACACGAGACTCCCAAAGCAAGCGCTCTACTCGGAACTCCTACACGGCAAGCGAGCCCCAGGTGGGCAGAGGAAACGTTACAAGGGAACCCTCAAAGCCTCCCTGATAAAGTGCAACATCCCCACTGACACCTGGGAGTCCCTGGCCAAAGACCGCCCTAAGTGGAGGAAGTGCATCCGGGAGGGCACTGAGCACCTCGAGTCCCATTGCCGAGAGCATGCAGAAACCAAGCGCAGGCAGCGGAAGGAGCGTGCGGCAAACCAGACTCCCCACCCACCCCTTCCCTCAACCACTGTCTGTCCCACCTGTGACAGAGACTGTGATTCCTGTATTGAACTGTTCAGTCACCTGAGAACTCACTTTTAGTGTGTCATGTATGTACATGGTGCTGCTCTGGTATAAAAGACCAGCCATTTTGTGGATCAGACACTTTGGGCCTAAATAAAGCAGAGCCAAGGTTGTACATTGTTCAGTTAAACAGTACTCCGTTTGTGCCTTTATTACATACATAATAAAGGAGCGACCTGTCAAAAGCCCAGCGGGAGATCGAGAGCCAGCGGCAGTTGGTGAGAGGGGAGCGACCTGTCAAAAGCCCAGCGGGAGATCGAGAGCCAGCGGCAGTTGGTGAGAGGGGAGCGACCTGTCAAAGGCGACTGGTGCAGCTACAGCGGGAGAGAAAGCAAAATAGAAGTAGAAAGTAATCAAAAAGTGACGTCACAGCCAATGGGGTAAGTGATTGGCTGGTGATTGGTGAGTAGCTTTTCTTTTATTTTTTATATCAGTAAGTGAACTATAACATTGTTATTACCAATTTAAGGGTATCTAAGGTTAAGACATGGCAGGAGAGCTCGGCCATGTGATATGCTCCTCCTGTACCATGTGGGAACTCGGAGACACTTCCGGTGTCCCTGACGACTACGTGTGTGGGAAGTGTATCCGGCTCGAGCTCTTGACGGTCCGCGTTGCGGAATTGGAGCTGAAGGTGGATTCACTCTGGAGCATCCACGATGCTGAGAATGACGTGAGTATCACGTGTAGTGAGTTGGTCTTACCGCAGGAGAAGGGTCCACAGCCAGATAGGGAATGGAAGACCAACAGGAAGAGCAGTGCAAGAAAGATAGTGCAGGAGTCCCCTGTGGTCATCCCCCTGCAAAACAGATACACTGCTTTGAGTACTGTTGGGGAGGATGACTCATCAGGGGAGGGCAGCAGCAGCCAAGTTCATGGCACCGTAGGTGGCTCTGCTGCAAAGGAGGGCAGGAAAAAGAGTGGGAGCGCGATAGTGATAGGGGATTCGATGGTGAGGGGAATAGATAGGCGTTTCTGCGGACGCAACCGAGACTCCAGGATGGTATGTTGCCTCCCTGGTGCAAGGGTCAAGGATGTCTCGGAGCGGGTGCAGGACATTCTGAAATGGGAGGGAGAACAGCCAGTTGTCGTGGTGCACATTGGTACCAACGACATAGGTAAAAAAAGGGATGAGGTCCTACGAAAAGAATTTAAGGAGCTAGGAGCTAAATTAAAAAGTAGGACCTCAAAAGTAGTAATCTCGGGATTGCTACCAGTGCCACGTGCTAGTCAGAGTAGGAATCGCAGGATAGCGCAGATGAATACATGGCTTGAGCAGTGGTGCAGCAGGGAGGGATTCAAATTCTTGGGGCATTGGAACCGGTTCTGGGGGAGGTGGGACCAGTACAAACCGGACGGTCTGCACCTGGGCAGGTCCGGAACCAATGTCCTAGGGGGAGTGTTTGCTAGTGCTATTGGGGAGGAGTTAAACTAATATTGCAGGGGGATGGGAACCTATCCAGGGAGACAGAGGGAGACAAAAAGGAGGCAAAAGCAAAAGACAGAAAGGAGATGAGGAAAAGTGGAGGGCAGAGAAACCCAAGGCAAAGAACAAAAAGGGCCACTGTACAGCAAAATTCTAAAAGGACAAAGGGTGTTAAAAAAGCAAGCCTGAAGGCTTTGTGTCTTAATGCAAGGAGTATCCGCAATAAGGTGGATGAATTAATTGTGCAAATAGATGTTAACAAATATGATGTGATTGGGATTACGGAGACGTGGCTCCAGGATGATCAGGGCTGGGAACTCAACATCCAGGGGTATTCAACATTCAGGAAGGATAGAATAAAAGGAAAAGGAGGTGGGGTAGCATTGCTGGTTAAAGAGGAGATTAATGCAATAGTTAGGAAAGACATTAGCTTGGATGATGTGGAATCTATATGGGTAGAGCTGCAGAACACTAAAGGGCAAAAATCGTTAGTGGGAGTTGTGTACAGACCTCCAAACAGTAGTAGTGATGTTGGGGAGGGCATCAAACAGGAAATTAGGAGTGCATGCAATAAAGGTGCAGCAGTTATAATGGGTGACTTTAATATGCACATAGATTGGGCTAGCCAAACTGGAAGCAATACGGTGGAGGAGGATTTCCTGGAATGCATAAGGGATGGTTTTCTAGACCAATATGTCGAGGAACCAACTAGGGGGGAGGCCATCTTAGACTGGGTGTTGTGTAATGAGAGAGGATTAATTAGCAATCTCATTGTGCGAGGCCCCTTGGGGAAGAGTGACCATAATATGGTGGAATTCTGCATTAGGATGGAGAATGAAACAGTTAATTCAGAGACCATGGTCCAGAACTTAAAGAAGGGTAACTTTGAAGGTATGAGGCATGAATTGGCTAAGATAGATTGGCTAATGATACTTAAGGGGTTGACTGTGGATGAGCAATGGCAGACATTTAGAGAACGCATGGATGAATTACAACAATTGTACATTCCTGTCTGGCGTAAAAATAAAAAAGGGAAGGTGGCTCAACCGTGGCTATCTAGGGAAATCAGGGATAGTATTAAAGCCAAGGAAGTGGCATACAAATTGGCCAGAAATAGCAGCGAACCTGGGGACTGGGAGAAATTTAGAACTCAGCAGAGGAGGACAAAGGGTTTGATTAGGGTAGGGAAAATAGAGTACGAGAAGAAGCTTGCAGGGAACATTAAGGCGGATTGCAAAAGTTTCTATAGGTATGTAAAGAGAAAGAGGTTAGTAAAGACAAACGTAGGTCCCCTGCAGTCAGAATCAGGGGAAGTCATAACGGGGAACAAAGAAATGGCAGACCAATTGAACAAGTACTTTGGTTCAGTATTCACTAAGGAGGACACAAACAACCTTCCGGATATAAAAGTGGTCAGAGGGTCTATTAAGGAGGAGGAACTGAGGGAAATCTTTATTAGTCGGGAAATTGTGTTGGGGAAATTGATGGGATTGAAGGCCGATAAATCCCCAGGGCCTGATGGACTGCATCCCAGAGTACTTAAGGAGGTGGCCTTGGAAATAGCGGATGCATTGACAGTCATTTTCCAACATTCCATTGACTCTGGATCAGTTCCTATGGAGTGGAGGGTAGCCAATGTAACCCCACTTTTTAAAAAAGGAGGGAGAGAGAAAGCAGGGAATTATAGACCGGTCAGCCTGACCTCAGTAGTGGGTAAAATGATGGAATCAATTATTAAGGATGTCATAGCAGCGCATTTGGAAAATGGTGACATGATAGGTCCAAGTCAGCATGGATTTGTAAAAGGGAGATCATGCTTGACAAATCTTCTGGAATTTTTTGAGGATGTTTCCAATAAAGTGGACAAAGGAGTACCAGTTGATGTGGTATATTTGGACTTTCAGAAGGCTTTCGACAAGGTCCCACACAGGAGATTAATGTGCAAAGTTAAAGCACATGGGATTGGGGGTAGTGTGCTGACGTGGATTGAGAACTGGTTGTCAGACAGGAAGCAAAGAGTAGGAGTAAATGGGTACTTTTCGGAATGGCAGGCAGTGACTAGTGGGGTACCGCAGGGTTCTGTGCTGGGGCCCCAGCTGTTTACATTGTACATTAATGATTTAGACGAGGGGATTAAATGTAGTATCTCCAAATTTGCGGATGACACTAAGTTGGGTGGCAGTGTGAGCTGCGAGGAGGATGCTATGAGGCTACAGAGTGACTTGGATAGGTTAGGTGAGTGGGCAAATGCGTGGCAGATGAAGTATAATGTGGATAAATGTGAGGTTATCCACTTTGGTGGTAAAAACAGAGAGACAGACTATTATCTGAATGGTGACAGATTAGGAAAAGGGAAGGTGCAACGAGACCTGGGTGTCATGGTACATCAGTCATTGAAGGTTGGCATGCAGGTACAGCAGGCGGTTAAGAAAGCAAATGGCATGTTGGCCTTCATAGCGAGGGGATTTGAGTACAGGGGCAGGGAGGTGTTGCTACAGTTGTACAGGGCCTTGGTGAGGCCACACCTGGAGTATTGTGTACAGTTTTGGTCTCCTAACTTGAGGAAGGACATACTTGCTGTTGAGGGAGTGCAGCGAAGATTCACCAGACTGATTCCCGGGATGGTGGGACTGACCTATCAAGAAAGACTGAATCAACTGGGCTTGTATTCACTGGAGTTCAGAAGAGTGAGAGGGGACCTCATAGAAACGTTTAAAATTCTGACGGGTTTGGACAGGTTGGATGCAGGAAGAATGTTCCCAATGTTGGGGAAGTCCAGAACCAGGGGTCACAGTCTAAGGATAAGGGGTAAGCCATTTAGGACCGAGATAAGGAGAAACTTCTTCACCCAGAGAGTGGTGAACCTGTGGAATTCTCTACCACAGGAAGTAGTTGAGGCCAATTCACTAAATATATTCAAAAGGGAGTTAGATGAAGTCCTTACTACTCGGGGGATCAAGGGGTATGGCGTGAAAGCAGGAAGTGGGTACTGAAGTTTCATGTTCAGCCATGAACTCGTTGAATGGCGGTGCAGGCTAGAAGGGCTGAATGGCCTGCTCCTGCACCTATTTTCTATGTTTCTATGTTTCTATAACATTTGCCGACGAGAATACAAGAACCTTTGTTTGCAAAATGAGCACGATTGGATTTTTGGAGCGATTCGTGTAGGGAGAAGATTGGGCAGACTTTGTGAGCTGTTTGAACCAGTACTTCGTGGCCAACAAAATGAAGGGAGTCGACGATGCAGATCGGTGCCGGGCCGTGTTCCTCACTGTGTGCGGTTCGAAGATCTACCGTCTGATAAAGAATCTACTCCTGCCTAGTGATCCAACAGAGAAAACGTACGAGGAGTTGTGTACATTGGGAGTACCTCAAGCCAGATGATGGCTTCATCTCGAGATACAGGTTTTATACACACGTTCGATCGGAGGGCCAGAGCGCGGTGGAATTCATTGCCGACCTGAGACATCTAGTGGGACCGTGTAAGTTCGGGACGGTGTTGGCAGACATGCTGCGGGACTTCTTTGTTATCGGTATCAACCACGAGGTGATCCTGCACAAACTTCTGGCGGTGGAGGAGTGGGATTTAAAAAGGGCCATCCAGATCGCTCAATCATGGACAGGAGTCTAAAGCAAATAGCGGTGAAGAACTGAACCTCGGCAAATACTGTAAATACGATTGATTCGCCGTTGGGCAGAGCGGCACATGGCAGGGCCTATCCGGCTGCATTCGCGAAACCTGTGGCTGCCCAAAGTCCGCCAGCGGGAATGTATCCGACTTCTCCGTGTTGGTGTTGTGGGGGAAATCACCAGCACCAGCAGTGCTGATTTAAGCAATATAGTTACAAAGGCTGTCTGAGAGTGGGGCCTCTCCAGCGCAAGTGTCCGCAGATGAGCAAGCGTGCTGCGACACACCACATGGAGGATGAGAGTCAGACTAGCGCGGATCCGGATACGCAATCCGAGATGCCAGAGGAGGAAGTGTATGGACTGTACTCTTTCATAATCAAGAGTAAACCAATTTTGATTAATGTGAAGTTTAACGGGATACCGGTATCGATGGAACTGGACACAGGGGCGAGTCAATCGATCATGAACGAGAGAGCATTTAATAAACTGTGGGATACTTAGACTGTGAGGCCCAGGCTGAGCCCTATTAACACCAAGCTGCGCACATACACCAAAGAACTGATAAAGGTGATTGGCAGTGCACAAATCAATGTGTTGTATAACGGTGCGGTTCACGAGATACCGCTGTGGATTGTTCCAGGCAATGGCCCAACGCTGCTCGGCAGGAGCTGGTTGGAGAAAATCAGATGCGACTGGAATGACATAAAGGCGTTGTCATTGGAGGAAGATACATGTGACCAAGTATTGAACAAGTTCCCCTCGCTGGGTATCGGCAACTTCACGGGAGCCAAGGTGCAGATCCATGTGGATTCAGATGCAAGACCCGTCCATCATAAGAACATAAGAACATAAGAACATAAGAATTAGGAACAAGAGTAAGCCATCTAGCCCCTCGAGCCTGCTCCGCCATTCAACAAGATCATGGCTGATCTGGCCGTGGACTCAGCTCCACTTACCCGCCCTCTCCCCGTAACCCTTAATTCCCTTATTGGTTAAAAATCTATCTATCTGTGATTTGAATACATTCAATGAGCTAGCCTCAACTGCTTCCTTGGGCAGAGAATTCCACAGATTCACAACCCTCTGGGAGAAGAAATTCCTTCTCAACTCAGTTTTAAATTGGCTCCCCCGTATTTTGAGGCTGTGCCCCCCTAGTTCTAGTCTTCCCGACCAGTGGAAACAACCTCTCTGCCTCTATCTTGTCTATCCCTTTCATTATTTTAAATGTTTCCATAAGATCACCACTCATCCTTCTGAACTCCAACGAGTAAAGACCCAGTCTACTCAATCTATCATCATAAGGTAACCCCCTCATCTCCGGAATCAGCCTCGTGAATCGTCTCTGTACCCCCTCCAAAGCTAGTATATCCTTCCTTAAGTAAGGTGACCAAAACTGCACGCAGTACTCCAGGTGCGGCCTCACCAATACCCTGTACAGTTGCAGCAGGACCTCCCTGCTTTTGTACACCATAAGCTCAGGCAGTGCCGTATATGATGAGGGAGAAGGTCGAAATTGAACTGGACAGACTCCAGCGTGAAGGGATCATATCACCGGTCGAATTTAATGAATGGGCCAGCCCCATTGTTCCTGTGCTGAAAAGTGATGGCACAGTCAGAATCTGTGGAGACTACAAGGCTACGATCAACAGGGTTTCAAAACAAGATCAGTACCCATTACCGAAGGCTGATGACTTGTTTGCGACACTAGCCAGAGGGAAGTCGTTCACAAAACTGGACTTGACGTCGGCCTATATGACGCAGGAGTTGGTCGAGACGCTGAAGAGACTTACGTGCATTAACACGCACAAAGGACCGTTTATTTACCACAGGTGTCCTTTCGGAATTCGTTCGGCTGCAGCAATATTCCAGAAGAATATAGAAAGTCTACTGAAGTCCGTTCCCAGAACCGTCATGTTCCAAGATGACATCCTGATCCCTGGTCGTGACTTCAAAGAACATCTGAACAACTGGAAGAGGTTCTACTGCGTTTGGACAGAGTGGGACTCAGACTGAAACGCTCGAAGTACGTCTTCATGGCACCGGAGGTTGAATTCCTCGGCAGGAAAATCGCCGCTGATGGCATCAGACCGACTGACGTGAAAACCAAAGCCATCAAGGTTGCACCCAAGCCATAGAATGTGACGGAGGTGCGATCATTCCTGGGTCTACTCAACTACTTAAGTAACTTCCTATCTAAATTGAGCACCTTACTGGAACCACAGCACGTGCTATTGAGAAAAGGCGACAACTGGGTGTGGGGCACATTGCAAAACAGAGCTTTCGAGAAAGCCACCAATCTGCTTTGCTCGAACAAGCTGCTGATACATTATGACCCATGCAAACATTCAGTTTTGGCCTGTGACGCATCATCATATGGAATTGGTTGCGTGTTACAACAAGCCAATGAGTCGGGGAAACTTCAACCTGTCGCGTATGCATCCAAAAGTTTGTCTAAAGCAGAAAGAACCGACAGTATAGTAGAAAAAGAAGCTTTAGCTGTGTGTACGGTGTTAAAAAGATGCATCAATACCTGTTTGGTCTGAGGTTTGAATTGGAGACCAATCACAAGCCGCTCATTTCGTTGTTTTCCGAGAGCAAAGGTATCAATACCAACGCTTCATCCCGCATCCAAAGGTGGGCACTGACATTATCTGCCTATGATTATGTCATTCGCCACAGACCTGGCACAGAGAGTTGTGCCGATGCTTTGAGCCGGTTGCCATTGCCCACACCGGAGCTGCAAACGCCACAACCGGCGGATCTAATGTTAATCATGGATGCTTTTGAGAGTGAAGGTACCCCTATAATGGTTCAACAAGTTAAGTCTGTGGTTATGGCCATGCAAACCTTGGTCCAGGATCTATGTAGATATTATCGGTGGTAAAGGGTTGCATCCTGAAAGGGGATTGGTCTGCCATACCTAAGCAAATGTGTGAGGAGGCCAAACTGTACATTCGTCGCAAGGACGAACTGTCTATTCAAGCAGATTGCATAGTGTGGGGCAATCGAGTTGTAATGCCCAAGAAAGGGAGAGAGAAGTTGGTTCGTGAGTTACATAGCACACATCCTGGTATAGTGATGATGAAGGCCATCGACAGGTCCCACGTATGGTGGCCAGGAATTGATTCTGAGCTGGAAGCATGGGTGCATCAGTGCAACACTTACATGCAGCTCAGCAAAGCACCAGCGGAATCGTCGCTGAGTCTGTGATCATGGCCATCTAAACCTTGGTCCAGGATCCATGTAGATTTTGCAGGTCCCTTCCTGGGAAAGATGTTTTTAGTGGTGGTGGATGCTTATTCAAAGTGGATAGAATGCATAATCATGTCATCCAGTACGTCCACGGCAACCATAGAGAATCTCAATGTCATGTTCACGACACATGGTCTGCCTGACATAGTGGTGAGCGACAATGGGTCGTGCTTCACTCGTCAGGAGTTTCAGGAGTTTCCGAAACTTAATGGCATAAAACATGTAAGGTCAGCACCGTTCAAGCCTGAATCCAATGGGCAAGCAGAATGTGCAGTACAAATTATCAAGCAAAGCATGAGGAGAGTAACCCAAGGGTCACTGCAGACCCGCTTGTCCTGCATACTGCTGAGTTACAGGACAAAACCCCACACACTCACAGGGGTCTCGCCTGCTGAACTCATGATAAAAAGAGGTCTTAAGACCAAGTTATCTCTTGTGCACGCAGATTTAAATAATCATGTTGAATACAGAAGACAGAGTCAACAAAGGTACCACGATCGCGCAACTGTGTCACATGAGGTTTCTGTTAATGATCCTGTATATGTGTTAAATTATGGTCAGGGTCCCAAATGGATTGCTGGTACAGTCATGGCCAAGGAGGGCAACAGAGTATTTGTTATTAAGTTCAAGAATGGGCAAACTTGTAGGAAACACATGGATCAGACAAAGCTGAGACACACAGACGAGCCAGCGCAGTCAGACGAAGAAACCGTCGACGACCAACCAACCTACCAACAGCCTTCAGTTCTGAAAAGGGAGGGTGAACAGCCAGTTGTCGTGGTGCATATAGGTACCAACGATATAGGTAAAAAATGGGATGAGGTTCTACAAGATGAATTTAGGGAGCTAGGAGCTAAATTAAAAAGTAGGACCTCAAAAGTAGTAATCTCGGGATTGCTAGCAGAGCCACGTGCTAGTCAGAGTAGGAATCGCAGGATAGCTCAGATGAATACGTGGCTTGAGGAGTGGTGCACAAGGGAGGGATTCAAATTCCTGGTACATTGGAACAGGTTCTGGGGGAGGTGGGACCAGTACAAACCGGACGGTCTGCACCTGGGCAGGACCGGAACCAATGTCCTAGGGGGAGTGCTTGCTAGTGCTGTTGGGGAGGGGTTAAACTAATATGGCAGGGGGATGGGAACCTATGCAGGGAGACAGGGGGAAGTAGAATGGGGGCAGAAGCAAAAGATAGAAAGAAGAAAAGTAAAAGTGGAGGGCAGAGAAACCTGAGGCATAAAGCAAAAAGGACCACATTACAGCAACATTCTAAAGGGGCAAAGTGTGTTAGAAAGACAAGCCTGAAGGCTCTGTGCCTCAATGCGAGGAGTATTCGGAATAAGGTGGACAAATTAACTGTGCAGATAGCAGTTAACGGGTTTGATGTAATTGGCATCACGGAGACATGGCTCCAGGGTGACCAAGGCTGGGAACTCAACATCCAGGGGTATTCAACATTTAGGAAGGATAGACAGAAAGGAAAAGGAGGCGGGGTGGCATTGCTGGTTGAAGAGGAAATTAATGCAATAGTAAGAAAGGACATTAGCTTGGATGATGTGGAATCAGTATGGGTGGAGCTACAGAATAACAAGGGGCATAAAACGCGAGTGGGAGTTGTGTACAGACCTCCAAACAGTAGTAGTAAGGTTGGGGACAGCATCAAACAAGAAATTAGAGATGTGTGCAATAAAGGTACAGCAGTTATCATGGGCAACTTTAATCTACATATAGATTGGGCTAACCAAACTGGTAGCAATGCGGTGGAGGAGGATTTCCTGGAGTATGTTAGGGATGGTTTTCGAGACCAATATGTCAAGGAACCAACTAGAGGGCTGGCCATCTTAGACTGGGTGATGTGTAATGAGAAAGGATTAATCAGCAATCTTGTTGTGCGAGACCCCTTGGGGAAGAGTGACCATAACATGGTAGAATTCTTGATGAAGATGGAGAGTGACACAGTTAATTCAGAAACTAGGGTCCTGAACTTAAGGAAAGCTAATTTCGATGGTTTGAGGCGTGAATTGGCTAGAATAGACTGGCAAATGATACTCAAAGGGTTGACGGTGGATAGGCAATGGCAAGCATTCAAAGATCACATGGATGAACTTCAGCAATTGTACATCCCTGTCTGGAGTAAAAATAAAACTGGGAAGGTGGCTCAACTATGGCTAACAAGGGAAATTAAGGATAGTGTTAAATCCAAGGAAGAGGCATATAAATTGGCCAGAAAAAGCAACAAACCTGAGGACTGGGTGAAATTTAGAATTCAACAGAGGAGGACAAAGGGTTTAATTAAGAAGGGGAAAATAGAGTACGAGAAGAAGCTTGCCGGCAACATAAAAACTGACTGCAAAAGCTCCTATAGATATGTGAAGAGAAAAAGATTAGTGAGGACAAATGAAGGTCCCTTGCAGTTGGATTCAGGTGAATTTATAATAGGGAACAAAGAAATGACAGACCAATTGAACAAATACTTTGGTTCTGTCTTCACGAAGGAAGACACAAATAACCTTCCGGAAGTACTAGGGGACCGAGGGTCTAGTGAGAAGGAGGAACTGAAGGAAATCCTTATTAGGTTGGAAACTGTGTTAGAAAAATTGATGGGATTGAAGACCGATAAATCCCTGGGGCCTGATAGTCTGCATCCCAGAGTACTTAAGGAAGTGGCCCTAGAAATAGTGGATGCATTGGTGATCATTTTCCAACAGTCTATCGACTCTGGATTAATTCCTATGGACTGGAGGGTAGCTAATGTAACACCACTTTTCAAAAAGGGAGGGAGAGAGAAAGCAGGTAATTATAGACCAGTTAGCCTGACATCAGTAGTAGGGAAAATGTTGGAATCAATTATTAAGGATGAAATAGCAGCGCATTTGGAAAGCAGTGACAGGATCGGTCCAAGTCAGCATGGATGTATGAAAGGGAAATCATGCTTCACAAATCTTCTGGAGTTTTATGAGGATGTAACTAGTAGAGCGGACAAGGGAGAACCAGTGGATGTGGTGTATTTGGACTTTCAAAAAGCTTTTGACAAGGTCCCATACAAGAGATTGGTGTGCAAAATCAAAGCACATGGTATTGGGGGTAATATACTGACATGGATAGAGAGCTGGTTGGCAGACAGGAAGCAGAGAGTCTGGATAAATGGGTCCTTTTCAGAATGGCAGACTAGTGGAGTGCCGCAGGGCTCAGTGCTGGGACCCCAGCTCTTTACAATATACATCAATGATTTGGATGAAGGAATTGAGTGTAATATCTCCAAGTTTGCAGATGACAATAAACTGGGTGGCGGTGTGAGCTGTGAGGGGGACGCTAAGAGGCTGCTGGGTGACTTGGACAGGTTAGGTGAGTGGGCAAATGCATGGCAGATGCAGTATAATGTGGATAAATGTGAGGTTATCCACTTTGGGGGCAAAAACGCGAAGACAGAATATTATCTGAATGGCGGCAGATTAGGAAAAGGGGAGGTGCAACGTGACCTGGGTGTCATGGTTCATCAGTCATTGAAAGTTGGCATGCAGGTACAGCAGGCGATGAAGAAGGCAAATGGTATGTTGACCTTCATTGCTAGGGGATTAGAGTACAGGAGCAGGGAGGTCTTACTGCAGTTGTACAGGGCCTTAGTGAGGCCTCACCTGGAATATTGTGTACAGTTTTGGTCTCCTAACCTGAGGAAGGACATTCTTGCTATTGAGGGAGTGCAGCAAAGGTTCACCAGACTGATTCCCGGGATGGCAGGACTGACATATGAGGAGAGACTGGATCAACTGGGCCTTTATACATTGGAGTTCGGAAGGTTGAGAGGGGATCTCATAGAAACATATAAGATTCTGACGGGACGTGACAGGTTAGATGCGGGTAGAATATTCCCGATGTTGGGGAAGTCCAGAACCAGGGGACACAGTCTTCGGATAAGGGGTAGGCCATTTAGGACTGAGATGAGGAGAAACTTCATCACTCAACGAGTTGTTAACCTGTGGAATTCCCTTCCCAATTGTTCCAGTACTCAAAAGTGATGGCATGGTCAGGATTTGCGGCGATTATAAAGTAACTATTAATCCTTTCTCGCTACAGGACAAATACCTGCTACCTAAAGCAGACGACCTATTTGCAACGCTGGCAGGAGGCAAGATGTTCACCAAGCTCGACCTGACTTCGGCCTACATGACTCAGGAGCTGGAGGAGTCTTCAAAGGGCCTCACCTGCATCAACACGCACAAGGGACTGTTCATCTACAACAGATGCCCGTTTGGAATTCAGTCGGCTGCCGCAATCTTCCAGAGAAACATGGAGAGCCTACTCAAGTCGGCACCACACACGGTGGGTATTCAGGACGACATATTGGTCACGGGTCGGGACACCACCGAGCACCTACAAAACCTGGAGGAGGTCCTCCAGCGACTGGATCGCGTAGGGCTGCAGCTGAAGAGGTCGAAATGCATCTTCATGGCAACAGAAGTGGAGTTTTTGGGGAGAAAGATCGCGGCGGATGGCATTCGGCCCACAGACGCCAAGACAGAGGCTATCAGGAACGTGCCCAGGCCACAGAACGTCACGGAGCTGCGGTCATTCCTGGGACTCAACTATTTTGGTAACTTCCTACCGGGGTTAAGCACCCTCTTAGAGCCCTGACACGTGTTATTGCGTAAAGGTGAGAACTGGGTATGGGGAAAAAAACAAGTAATTGCTTTTGAGAAAGACAGAAACATTTTATGCTCCAACAAGCTGCTTGTATTGTATAACCCGTGTTAAAGACTTGTGCTAGCATGTGATGCGTCGTCGTACGGAGTCAGGTGTGTATTACAACAAGCTAACGTTGCGGGGAAGTTGCAACCTGTCGCCTATGCTTCCAGGAGCTTGTCTAAGGCCGAGAGGACCTACAGCATGATTGAGAAAGAGGCATTAGCGTGTGTGTTCGGGGTAAAGAAAATGCATCAGTACCTGTTTGGCCTCAAATTTGAGCTGGAAACCGATCACAAGCCCCTCACATCCCTGTTCGCTGAAAACAAGGGGATAAATACTAATGCCTCAGCCCGCATACAAAGGTGGGCACTCGCGCTATCAGCATATAACTATACCACCATCCGCCACAGGCCAGGCACCGAGAACTGTGCGCATGCTCTCAGTCGGCTACCATTGCCCACCATGGGGGTGGAAATGGCACAACCTGCAAACTTGTTGATGGTGGCGCAGCCCGCAGACTTGTTGATGGTCATGGAAGCGTTTGAAAATGATAAATCACCTGTCACGGCTCGCCAGATTAGGACTTGGACCAGCCAAGATCCTCTGCTGTACCTCGTAAAAAAACTGTGTACTGCATGGGAGCTGGGCCAGCATCCCCGTTGAAATGCAAGAGCTAATCAAGCCGTTCCAGAGGAGAAAGGATGAGCTGTCCATTCAGGCAGACTGCCTGTTGTGGGGTAAACGCGTAGTGCTACCAAAAAAGGGCAGGGAGACGTTCATCTCGGATCTCCACAGCCGGGTATAGTAATGATGAAAGCGATAGCCAGATCCCACGTGTGGTGGCCCGGTATCGATTCTGACTGAGAGTCCTGTGTACGGCAATGCAGCGTGTGTGCTCAGTTGAGCAACATGCCCAGAGAGGCACCACTAAGTTTGTGGTCCTGACCCTCCAGACCATGGTCGAGGATCCATGTCGACTATGCGGGCCCGTTTCTCAGTAAAACGTTCCTGGTGGTGGTGGATGCTTTTTCAAAATGGATTGAATGTGAAATAATGTCGGGAAGCACCGCCACCACCACCATTGAAAGCCTGAGGGCCATGTTTGCCACCCACGGCCTGCCTGACATACTGGTCAGAGACAACGGGCCATGTTTCACCAGTGCTGAATTTAAAGAATTCATGACCCGCAATGGGATCAAACATGTCACCTCGGCCCCGTTTAAACCAGCCTCCAATGGGCAGGCAGAGCGGGCAGTACAAACAATCAAACAGAGCCTTAAACGAGTCACAGAAGGCTCACTCCAAACCCGCCTGTCCCGAGTACTGCTCAGCTACCGCACGAGACCCCACTCGCTCACAGGGGCGCCCCCGGCTGAGCTACTCATGAAAAGGACACTTAAAACCAGACTCTCGCTGGTTCACCCCAACCTGCATGATCAGGTAGAGAGCAGGCGGCAGCAACAAAATGTAAATGATGGTCGCGCCACTGTGTCACGGGAAATTGATCTGAATGACCCTGTGTATGTGCTAAACTACGGACATGGTCCCAAGTGGATCGCGGGCACGATGATAGCTAAAGAAGGGAATAGGGTGCTTGTAGTCAAACTAGACAATGGACAAATTTGTAGAAAGTACCTGGACCAAACGAGGCTGCGGTTCACAGACTGCCCTGAACAACCCACAGCAGACACCACCTTTTTCGTGCCCACAACATACACCCAAAGGATCAATGACACCACGCCGGACCAAGAAATCGAACCCATCACATCCAACAGCCCAGCAAGGCCAGGCTCACCCAGCAGCCCTGCAGGGCCAACAACACGCCAGCCCAGCGAGGGCACAGCCAACACACCAGAACAGACATTTGTACCGAGGCGGTCCACCAAGGAAAGAAAGGCTCCCGACTGCCTCACCTTGTAAATAGTTTTTACTTTGACTTTGCGGGGGGGAGTGATGTTGTGTATCTGTAAAGCATGCACTCCCATGTTCTGCCACCAGGGAGCTCATCCCCTGAAGTCCCAAGGGATCCCAGCATCCCTCGGGAGCACTGTATATAAGCCGCCCCCTAAGGCCTGTTCCTCACTCTGGAGTGTCTTAATAAAGACTGAGGTCACTGTTACTTTAACCTCCCTGTGTGCAGTCTCATCTGTGTTAGGAACACAATGGTCATCACAATCAGTCTTCCCTTCGAGAGTGAATGTCCTGGCACCTCACACTTCACACAGCGCCGCATCACATGGCAAGATGTCACAACTCTTTGCACAATTCACCCCTCTTTTGGAGTTGAGGGACTGTTGTCACATCGGCCAATGTGACAGTCATTCTGCAGCAGCTGCCCAGCACAACCTCCCACCGCGGGGAGTGAGTGGCAGAATATCTGCTTTAAAGCTCATGACCACAGCCGTTCAGGGAGAATGAGCGCTTGGCCAAAGAGCTAAAGGTCAGCCAGGCACTAAAGGTCAGCCAGGTGTGAAAGGTCAGCCACTCATCGAGGTCAGCCATGCGCTAAATGTCAGTCAGGTGCTAAAGGTCAGCCAGGTGTGAAAGGTCAGCCACACATCGAGGTCAGCCATGCGCTAAATGTCAGTCAGGTGCTAAAGGTCAGCCAGGTGTGAAAGGTCAGCCACACATCGAGGTCAGCCATGCGCTAAATGTCAGTCAGGTGCTAAAGGTCAGCCAGGTGTGAAAGGTCAGCCACACATCGAGGTCAGCCATGCGCTAAATGTCAGTCAAGTGCTAAAGGTCAGCCAGGTGTGAAAGGTCAGCCACACGTCGAGGTCAGCAACCCAGCAGCAGTGTACAGCTCCAGGCCGAGGAGCAGGAGGTGAGGGTCGGCAGAGAATCGGAGCCAGGGGGAAGTTCTGTCGCTGCTGGTAGCAATATTTACACACCCGTGACTTCTCGATAACTTGTCCCAAGCACTCAGATGTTGGCTCTGGCTTCAAGGCGCAATGTTCTCCTGAGACTGGGGTGAAGTTAGCCAGAGAATGAGAAGGCCCCAAACATCCCCGAGGAGCAGGCTGAGCAGAATAATCAGCACATGTTCTGGTTACCGTCTCTCACTGTGTGATACCGAGGCTGTGAAATAGAGGGGTGTAGCACGGCCGTTGGTCTGAGCAAGGACGCTCGGGGTGGACGAGCAGACTGACCAAGGCACCGTGGTGCAGAAAGTCATTCAAGTGGGGGGGGGGGTAAAGAGACAGGTGGTTGTAGTCGGGGACAGTATAGTTAGGGGAATAGCTAGGGTTCTCTGCAGCCGAGAGCACATGTCCCGAAGGCTGTGTTGCCTACCCGGTGCCAGGGTAAAGGACATCTCCTCCGGGCTGGAGAAGAACTTGGAGTGGGTGGGGGAGGATCCAGTTGTCGTGGTACACGTCGGTACCAATGACATAGGTAGGACTAAGAAAGAGGTTCTGCTGAGAGAGTTTGAACAGCTAGGGACTAAATTGAAAAGCAGAACCCACAAAGGTAAAAATCTCTGCATTATTACCTGAGTCACGAGCAAATTGCCGTAGGGTCAATAGAATCTGGGAGATGAATGCGTGACTCAGAGGTTGGTGTGGCAGAAGTGGGTTTCGATTCGGGGGGCACTGACACCAATACTCGGGACTACACCTGAACCATGCTGGGACCAGAGTTCTAGCGTACCGACTAACTAGGGAGGTAAACAGGGCTTGCAACTAAATAAGGGTGCGAGTGGGGGGGGCGGGCAGGGGGCTGGGGGGGAGGATGGTCGCAGGAGAGAGCAATCGAGAATGCTAAAGAGAACAGAAAAGGAAGCAATGCAGGAAAGTGATTGAGGTAAGGATAACCAGATTATGCCAGGAAGGGACGGAGCATACAAAACAAAAGAGGGCACTAACAAATAGGGTGCAGGTAAGAAAAAAATAACGATAAGACAAGTAGGGCTATAGTACAAAATAATGTTAAGATGTCTAATAATGTTAAAAAGACAAATTTTAAAGTATTGTATCTGAATGCACGAAGCATCTGTTATAAGATAGACAAATTAACAACGCAAATGGATGTAAACACTTACAGGGTGACCAGGGTTGGGAATTGAATGTCCAAGGATATTCGATATTTAGGAAGGACAGGCAAAAAGGAAGAGGGGGTGGTGTGACATTGTTATAAAGGATGAAATCAGAGCAATAGTGAGAAAGGATATTGGCTCAGAAAATCAAGATGTAGAATCAGTCTGGGTGGAGCTAAGGAGCACTAAGGGGCAGAAAACATTGGTGGGAGTTGTCTATAGGCTCCAAACAGTAATGGTAGTGTAGGGGACGGCATCAAACAGGAAATTAGAGATGTATGTAACAAGGGTACTACAGTAATCGTAGGTGACTTTAATCTACATATAGACTGGCCAAACCAAATTAGTAATAATACTGTGGCAGATGAATTCCTGGAGTGTGTATGAGATGGTTTTTAAGACCAGTATGTTGAAGAGCCTAGTAGGGAACAGGCTATCCTAGATTGGGTATTGTGTAATGAGAAGGGGTTAATTAACAGTCTTCTTGTGCGGGGTCCTTTAGGGAAGAGTGACCATAACATGATTGAATTCTTTATTAAGATGGAAAGTGAAGTAGTCCAATCCAAAACTAGGGTCCTAAATCTAAACAAAGGAAACTACGAAGGTAAGAGGAATGAATTGGCTATGTTAGATTGGGAAGATTCATTAAAAGGCATGACGGTGGATAGGCAATGGCTAACATTTAAGGAACGAATGCATGAATTGCAACAGTTATACATTCCTTTCTGGCGTAAAAACACAAAAGGAAAAGTTGCCCAACCATGGCTAACACAAGGAATTAAGGATAGTATTAGATCCAAAGAGGAGTTATACAAAGTTGCCAGAAAAAGTAGCAAGCCTGAGGATTGGGAGCAGTTTAGAATTCAGCAAAAAAGGACCAAGAGATTGATTAAGAGGGGAAAAATAGAGTATGAAAGTAAATTTTCAAGGAACATAAAAACCGACAGCAAATGTTTCTACAAGTACGTAAAAAGAAAAAGATTAGTGAAGACAAATGTGGGCCCTTTACAGACAGAAACAGGAGAATTTATAATGGAGAACAAGGAAATGGCAGAACAATTAAATACTTCGGTTCTGTCTTCACGGAAGAGGACACAAATAACGTCCCAGAAATGCTGGGGAACCAAGGGTCTAGTGAGCAAGAGGAATTAAAGGAAATGATAATTAGTAAGAAAATAGTGCTGGAGAAACTAATGGGACTGAAGGCCAATAAATCCCCAGGGCCTGATGATCTGCATCCTAGAGTACTAAAAGAGGTAGCCATGGAAATAGTAGATGCATTGGTTGTCATCTTCCAAAATTCTATAGATTATGGAACAGTTCCTGCAGATTGGAGGGTGGCAAATGTAACCCCACTATTTAAAAAAGGAGGGAGAGAGAAAATGGGGAACTACAGACCAGTTAGCCTGATATTAGTAATAGGGAAAATGCTGGAGTCTATTATAAAGGATGTGATAACGGCACACTTAGATAATATCAACGGGATTAAACAAAGTCAACATGGATTTATGAATGAAAAATCATGTTTGACAAATCTACCGGAGTTTTTTGAGGATGTAACTGATAGAATAGATAAGGGAGAACCAATGGATGTAGTGTATTTGGAATTTCAGAAGGCCTTTGATAAAGTCCCACATAAGAGGTTAGTGTGCAAAATTAAAGCACATAGGATGGGGGTAATGTATTGGCATGGATTGAAAATTGCTTAACTGACAGGAAACAGAGTGTAGGAATAAACAAAGCTTTTTCGGGGTGGCGGGCAGTGCTTGGGCCCCAGCTAGTCACAATATATATAAATGATTTGGGTGAGGGAACCAAATGTAATATTTCTAAGTTTGCTGACGTCACAAAACTAGGTGGGATTGTGAGTTGTGAGGAGGATACAAAGATGCTGCAAGGTGAATTAGATAGGTTGAGTGAGTGGGCAAACACATGGCAGATGAAGTATAACATGTAAATGTGAAGTGATCCACTTTGGTAGGAAAACCATAAGGACAAAGTATTATTTAAATGGTGATGGCTGGGAAGTGTCGATGTACAGAGTGTCCTTGTACACCAGTCATTGAAAGCAAACATGCAGGTGCAGCAAGCAGTTAGGGGCAAATGGTATGTTGGCCTTCATTGCAAGAGGATTTGAGTACAGGAGCAAGGATGTCTTACTACAGTTATACAGGGCCTTGGTGAGACCGCACCTGGAGTATTGTGTGCAGTTTTGGTCTCCTTACCTAAGGAAGGATATACTTGCCATAGAGGGAGTGCAGCGAAGGTTCACCAGATTGATTCCTAGGATGGCAGGACTGTTGTATGAGGAGAGATTGGGTCGACTAGGCCTGTATTCACTAGAGTTTAGAAGAATGAGAGGGGGATCTCATTGTAGCGTATAAAATTCTGACTGGGTTGGATAGACTGGATGCGGGGAGAATGTTTCCCCGGGCTAGGAAGTCTAGAACAAGGGGTCACAGTCTCAGGATACGGGGTAGGAAATTTAGGACTGAGATGAGGAGAAATGTTTTCACTCCGAGGGCGGTGAACCTGTGGAATTCTCTACCACAGAAGGCTGTGGAGGCCAAGTCACTGAATATATTTAAGAGGGAGATAGATAGATTTCTCGAAACAAAAGACATCAAGGGGTATGGGGAGAAAGCGGGAATATGGTGTTGAGATAGAGGATCAGCCATGATCATATCGAATGGTGGTGCAGGTTCGAAGGGCCGAATGGCCTACTACTGCTCCTATTTTCTATGTTTCTATGTTTCTATGAAATAAAAGCCACCACAAAGCAAACTTTATAATTAAACTTTATCCATATATGCATCCAATATCACATCAAAAAATCACCCTTGTGCATTCCCATAGCGCCTGTATTCCGTGTGCCTCTGCCTATCCCAGGGCTCCTACGCAGTGCTCCCCAAGTGGCTGCAGCATGGCTGGTGGAAGTGGGGGACACTGCAGACAGGGCAAATCTGCAAAAGGACATAGACAGGCTCAGTGAGTGGCCATAAATTTGGCAGATGGAGTATAATGTTAGAAAGTGTGAGGTCATGCACTTTGGCAGAAAAAAATCAAAGAGCAAGTTATTATTTACATGGAAAAAGATTGCAAAGTGCTGCAGTACAGCGGGACCTGGGGGTACTTGTGCATGAAACACAAAAGGATAGTATGCAGGTACAGCAAGTGATCAGGAAGGCCAATGGTATCTTGGCCTTTATTGCAAAGGGGATGGAATATAAAAGCAGTGAAGCCTTACCACAGACCACACCTGGAATACTGCGTGCAGTTTTGGTTTCCATATTTACGAAAGGATATACTTGCTTTGGAGGCAGTTCAGAGAAGGTTCACTCGGTTGATTCCGGAAATGAGGGGGTTGACTTATGAAGAAAGGTTGAGTAGGTTGGGCCTCTACTCATTGGAATTCAGAAGAATGAGAGGTGATCTTATTGAAACGTATAAGATTATGAGGGGGCTTGACAAGGTGGATGCAGAGAGGATGTTTCCACTGATGGGGGAGACTAGAACTAGGGGGCATAATCTTAGAATAAGGGGCCGTCCATTTAAAATGAGATGAGGAGAAATTTCTTCTCTCAGAGGGTTGTAAATCTGTGGAATTCGCTGCCTCAGAGAGCTGTGGAAGCTGGGACATTGGATAAACTTAAGACAGAAATAGACAGTTTCTTAACTGATAAGGGAGTAAAGGGTTATGGGGAGCGGGCAGGGAAGTGGAGCTGAGTCCATGATCAGATCAGCCATGATCTTATTAAATGGCGGAGCAGGCTCGAGGGGCTGTATGGCCTACTCCTGCTCCTATTTCTTATGTTCTTATGACAACCTGAGGAGCTGGTGACTGGGAGTGTGAAAATTCTTCTTCTTCTTCTTCACTTTCCTCTCCCTCTTCTTGGCCAACCTCTGGCCAGGCAGGCTGGTTTTTTTGGGTGTCCGATGGCAAAAGGGTAGCGTTGTGGTGAGGCGAGGGATGGGAAAGGAAGTGTTGCACGCTGACACCGTCTGCAGCTTGTATATTGGAAGAGATTGTGGGATGAGAGGAAAGAGGAACATGAGAAGGAGGATAATGGACGAGGGTACCAGCATCATGTGTTGCTTAGGGCCCCACCGCTGGCCAAGGGCTCAGCCATGCCCCTGCCAAGAATGGGCAGCATTGTCTCCTGTAAGGGGGTGAGGTGAAGCTAGGAATGGGAGGTGTGCCTTGTGTTTGGTACAGATCGTTGGTAGGTGAGTGACCGGGATGTCGTGCATTGAGCAGTGTGTGAGGCCCCTGGTGCAGTTGGTAGCGGACAGCTTTTGAAGATGCAATCACTGACCTTGTCCACTCGTCTGAGGTCACAAATCATCTTTGGGCACTGGAGCCAGGCCTTGGGGGCAACCCTGCTGGCAGTGATGGCCTCGACAATTTACTCCCACATTCTTCTTTCTGGCCGGCCTCTTGGCCCCTGTGGGTAGAGGACCGCTCTTCCACTGTTGACCTCCTGCGTAAAGCTGCGTGCGAGATTCTGGGTGCCCTTTCCCTGGCCTGTTCAGCCATTTGTGTCAGTGCTGAAGCACTTTGAACATTTTTTTATGTGCGGAACGCTGTTCAGCTTTAAGAACTGCAGTCTGCCGAGCTTGGAATGCTTTTTAGTTTTTTTTCAGAAGGCAGTTCTCCTTTAAGGGCTCGTGACAGCTTTCAAATCTGACAGCCTTGCTTTAACAGAATGCAGCTTTGCTGCCGCGACATGACATTGGGCCGTCTGCACAGCCCAGTGACTATTGGCTGCGGAAATCATTGCAATTAGCAAGCAGCATCAAATTAACGTACCCTTCCTAAACGGGCAAATCTCGCCCCGTGGTGCCCCCACCCATTTTCACGCCTTGTCGAATTTCCGGGCCTGAGAGTAACAATCGGCTCACACTGCAGCCGCCTTGTTTCAAGCTGTAACAGCAAGAGGAACTTCAACAAAATAAATGTTGGAAAGTGGATTATGAGGAGGAAATTTCTTTTGGGATCTGAATATGCAAGCAGTGACATTAAGGTCAGGGCTCACTGATGCTGTTCACAGTCCCTGCATTGTGTTGCTGGTATTTTATTCCATAGTCTGATAGGATGGATCCTGAATAGCTTAACAACTGATATCAAAGAGCGTGACACTGGAGATTTGCCCTGTGCCTGCTTGGTCTACTGACTGCTGTCAAATTCCACGTTCTTGTGAGACCTTGCGAATTGTAATCCAGCCTCCTGGCTTGGTACGGGTGAATAGATACCACGAGAATCATCCTGGGCATGTTGATTCAGAAATGAACACAGCAAACGCTGCCAATGTACAGGGGCTCTGACGGCAGCGGATAAAGTCAGGGTAATGGTTTCCATTGGAAACAGGAAGATAAAAGCCTCGTCACATGACCAACCAGAGCAGAAGCAGGAGGGGGAAACCACAACAACTTACATTTATACAGCGCCTTTAACATCGGAAAATGTCCCAAGGCGCTTCACAGGAGCGATTATCAGACAGAAATGGCCACCAAATCACATATTAGGAGATACCAGGACAGGTGACCAAAGCTTGGTCAGAGAGGGAGGTTTTAAGGAGCGTCTTAAAGGAGGAAAAAGAGTTAGAGAGGTAGAGAGGTTTAGGGAGGGAGTTCCAGAGCTTGGGGCCCAGGCAGCTGAAGGCACGGCCACCGATGATGGGGCAATGGAAATGGGGGATGGGCAAGAGGGCAGAATTGGAGGAGCGCAAAGATCACGGAGGATTGTGGGGCTGGAGGAGTTACAGAGATAGGGAGGGGACGAGGCCATGGAGGGATTTAAACACATGATGAGAATTTTGAATTCAAGGCATTGTTGGACTGGGAGCCAATGTCGGTCAGACACAATAATAGACTTGCCGGCAAAGTTGAAGCCCGTGGAATAAAAGGCACAGTGGCAGCATGGATACGGGATTGGCTCAGTGACAGGAAACGGATTAGTGGTGAACGGTTGTTTCTGGGACTGGAGGGAGGTATACAGTGGTGTTCCCCAGGGCTCGGGACTGGGACCACTGCTTTTCCTGATATATATTAATGATTTGGATGTGGGTGTACAGGGCACAATTTCAAAATTTGCAGATGACACAAGTATAGTGAACAGTGAGGAGGAGAGTGAGAGACTTCAGGAGGACACAGACAGGCCGGTGAAACAGGTGGACACGGGGCAGATGAAATTTAATGCAGAACAGTGCGAAGCGATACATTTTGGATGAAAGAATGAGGAGAGGCAATATAAACTAAAGGGTGCAAACCTAAAGTGGGTGCATGAACAGAGAGACCCGGTGGGTATATGGGCACAAATCGTTGAAGGGGGCAGGGCAGGTTGAGAACGCGGTTAAGAAAGGCTTCTGGGATCCTGGGCTTCATAAATAGAGGCACAGAGTACAAAAGCAAGGAGGTTACGATGAACCTTTCTAAAACACTGGTTCGGCCCCAACTGGAGTATTGTGTCCAATTCTGGGCACTTTAGGAAGGATGTGAAGGCCTTGGAGAGGTTGCAGAAACGATTTATGAGAATGGTTCCAGGGATGAGGGACTTCAGTGGCGTGGATAGACTGGAGAAGCTGGGGTTGTTCTCCTTGGAGCAGAGAAGGTTGAGAGGAGATTTGATCGAGGTGTTCAAAATCATGAGGGGTCTGGACAGAGTAGAGAGAGAGAAACTGTTCCCATTGGTGGAAGGGTCGAGAACCAGAGGACACAGATTTAAGGCGACTGGCAGAAGAACCAAAGGCGACACGAGGGAAAACGTTTTTACGCAGTGAGTGGTTAGGATCTGGAATGCGCTGCCTGAGGGTGGTGGAGGCAGACTCAATCGTGGCTTTCCAAAGGGAATTGGATAAGTACCTGAAGGAAATGATGTGCAGGGCTCCGGGGAAAGGGCGGGGGAGGGGGACTGGCTGAGGTGCTCTTGCAGAGAGTCGGCACGGGCTCGATGGGCCGAATGGCCTTCCGTGCTGTAACCATTCTGTGATTCTTTGAGCGCAGGGCGTGATGGGTGAATGACACTTGGTTCGAGTTAGGACACGGGCAGCCGAGGTTTTGGATGAGCTCACGTTTGTGGAGGGCAGAGTGGGGGAGGCTATCCAGGAGAACGTTGGAATAGTCAAGAATGAAGGGCACAAAGGCCTGGATGAAGGTTTGAACAGCGGACAGGATGAAGCATTTGTGCACTTGATCCTTAGTAAGACATGAGGTCCAGGGATAGTATGGTCTCCCTGGGCTGGCTGGTTTGGCGATTCCTGCTCCTGTATTGTGAGACTGAATTACAGTAATATACACAGGCAGACATCAGGGGAGGTTTATTGCCAGGATTGCCCAGCTCCAATCCCAGTGCGAAGGGATGAGCTTTCAGCATTCAGAGTGTCCGCCGTGGCTCAGGGGGCAGCACACTCACCTCTGAGTCAGAGGTCGTGGGTTCTAGTCCCACTCCAAGGACTTGAGCACAAAAATCAAGGCTGACACTCCAGTGCAGTGCTGAGGGAGTGCTGCACTGTCGGAGGGGCTGTACTGAGGGAGTGCCACACTGTCGGAGGGGTTGTACTGAGGGAGTGCCGCACTGTCGGAGGGGCAGTACTGAGGGAGTGCCACACTGTCAGAGGGGCAGTACTGAGGGAGTGCCGCACTGTCGGAGGGGCAGTACTGAGGGAGTGCCGCACTGTCGGAGGGGCAGTACTGAGGGAGTGCCGCACTGTCGGAGGGGCAGTACTGAGGGAGTGCCGCACTGTCGGAGGGGCAGTACTGAGGGAGTGCCACACTGTCGGAGGGGCAGTGCTGAGGGAGTGCCGCACTGTCGGAGGGGCAGTACTGAGGGAGTGCCGCAATGTCGGAGGGGCTGTACTGAGGGAGTGCCGCACTGTCGGAGGGGCAGTACTGAGGGAGTGCCACACTGTCGGAGGGGCAGTACTGAGGGAGTGCCACACTGTCGGAGGGGCAGTTCTGAGGGAGTGCCACACTGTCGGAGGGGCAGTACTGAGGGAGTGCCACACTGTCGGAGGGGCAGTACTGAGGGAGTGTCACACTGTCGGAGGGGCAGTACTGAGGGAGTGCCGCACTGTCGGAGCGGCTGTACTGAGGGAGTGCCACACTGTCGGAGGGGCAGTGCTGAGGGAGTGCCACACTGTCGGAGGGGTAGTTCTGAGGGAGTGCCACACTGTCGGAGGGGCAGTACTGATGGAGTGCCGCACTGTCGGAGGGGCAGTGCTGAGGGAGTGCCGCACTATCGGAGGGGCAGTGCTGAGGGAGTGCCGCACTGTCGGAGGGGCAGTGCTGAGGGAGTGCCGCACTGTCGGAGGGGCTGTACTGAGGGAGTGCCACACTGTCGGAGGGGCAATACTGAGGGAGTGTCACACTGTCGGAGGGGCAGTACTGAGGGAGTGCCGCACTGTCGGAGGAGCAGTACTGAGGGAGCACTGCACTGTCGGAGGGGCAGTACTGAGGGAGCGCCGCACTGTCGGAGGGGCAGTACTGAGGGAGCGCCGCACTGTCGGAGGGGCGGTACTGAGGGAGCGCCGCACTGTCGGAGGGGCTGTTATTCGTATTTGACGTCAAATCCAGGTCGCTGATTGGAGTGCGGGCAGGTACAGCTGGAGCGACGAGGTCGGGGCCCAGGAGAGCCGAGGGCCCTGAGGCAGCACGGACCAGCCCACACTGCGATATGTGGGCGGACTCGGTCTGTGCAACAGAGAAAGTCTCCAGTCGTTTTGGTTAACCCTTGCCACTGGACCAAGACCTCGCTCTGTCGAGCCCGTGTGGTGGCTGCTGTGCAACGGTCACCCCACGTTAAAAAAATCCACCCACAGGCATCTTCCACCCTTCAATATTTAGAAACATAGAAACATAGAAAGTTACAACGCAGAAGGAGGCCGTGTTCGCGCCGGCCCACAAAGAGCCGCACGGCCCTCGGTCAGCAGCCCTGAAGGTTACATATAAACCGATGAACAATGAACAATGGCGCCCAGCCCAACCAGTCTGCCTCACACAACTGCAACACCCCCTATACTGCACCATTCTACACTCCACCACAATCGGAGCCATGTGATCCCCTGGGAGAGGCAAAAACCGGATAAAAACCCAGGCCAATTTAGGGAGAATAAATCTGGGAAAATTCTTCTCCGACCCATCCAGGCGATCGAAACTAGTCCAGGAGATCACCCTGGCCATATTCTATCCCTGCAGTACTTACCATTATATCTGCTCCATCCAACAATTACCAGCTCTAGGTCCGTAACCCTGCAGGTTACTGCACTTTAAGTGCCCATCCAACTATCTCTTAAAAGAGGTGAGGGTTTCTGCATCCACCACTCTTCCAGGCAGCGAGTTCCAGATCCCCACAACCCTCTGCGTAAAGAGCCACCCCTCAAATCCCCTCTAAACCTTCCACCAACCACCTTAAAACTATGCCCCCTCGTAATAGACCCCTCCACCAATGGAAATAGGCCCTTACTATCCACTATGTCCAGGCCCCTCAATATTTTGTACACCTCAATGAGGTCTCCTCTCAACCTCCTCTGTTCCAATGAGAACAAACCCAGCCTATCCAATCTGTTCTCATAATTAATATTCTCCATTCCAGGCAGCATCCTAGTAAATCTCCTCTGCACCCTCTCTGGTGCAATCACGCCCTTCCTATAATACGGCGACCAGAACTGCACGCAGTACTCCAGCTGTGGCCTAACCAAAGCATTATACAATTTAAGCATAACCTCCGTGCTCTTATATTCTATGTCTCGGCCAATAAAGGCAAGCATTCCATATGCCTTCTTAACCACCTTATCCACCTGGCCTGCTACTTTCAGGGATCTGTAGACAAGCACTCCAAGATCCCTCTGTTCATCTACACTATTAAGTGGCCTACCGCTTAATGTGTATACCCTTTCCTTATTAGCCCTCTCAAAGTGCATCACCTCATACTTCTCTGAATTAAATTCCATTTGCCACTGTTCTGACCACCTGACCAGTAGATTGATATCCTCCTGCAGCCCTGACTTTCCTCTTCATTATCAACATGACAATGTTAGTGTCATCTGCAAACATCTTAATCATACTCACTATGTTCAAATCTAAGTTGTTGATAGATACCACAAAAAGCAAGGGACCCAGTACTGAAACTTGCGGAACCCCACTGGAAACATCCTTCCAGTCACAAAAACATCCATCAACCATTACCCTTTGCTTCCGACCTCCAAGCCAATTTTGGATCCAACTTGCCACTTTGCCCTGGATCCCATGGGCTATAACCTTCATGACCAGTCTACCATGTGGGACCTTATCAAAAGCTTTGCTAAAGTCCATATATACTACATCGTACACACTACCCTCATCGACCCTGTTGGTTATCTCCTCAAAAAATTCAATCGGGTTAGTCAAACACGATCTCCCTTAACAAATCTGTGCTGACTGTCCTTGCCTTAATCCTTGTCTTTCCAAATGCAGATTTATCCTGTCTTTCAGGATTTTTTCCAATAATTTTCCCACCACTTAGTTCGGGACCTGGAATATCAGGTCCTTCATTGAAACACCTGTGAACTCATCCTTTTTGGTGTGGAAGCAAGTCATCCTCATTTCGAGGGACTGCCTATGATGATGATATTCAGATGAGACGTTAAACCGAGGCCCCGTCTGCTCTCTGAGGTGGACGTAAAAGATCCCATGGCACTATTTCGAAGAAGAGCAGGGGAGTTCTCCCCGGTGTCCTGGGGCCAATATTTATCCCTCAATCAGCATCACTGAAACTGATTATCTGGGTCATTATCACATTGTTGTGCGTGGGAGCTTGCTGTGCACAAATTGGCTGCCGCGTTTCCCACATTACAACAGTGACTACACTCCAAAAGTACTTCGTTGGCTGTAAAGCGCTTTAAGACGTCCGGTGAAAGGCGCTATCGAAATGCAAGTCTTTCTCGTGAAATGCGAACAAGCTCGCACGTGCGTTTAAACACTGATATTTGGCATGCAAGCTTCAGTGTTTGATACCATCTCTCCCGGGGGTGATGGTCTGGTCCCGTATTGGATCGCCCGGCCGTTATACGCAGCGTCCGTTTTGCAGCAATGCTGGAGGCGAATATCTCGGCCCAGGTCTGTCGCACGGGCCCTGGGGGGAGGGGGGAGGGGGGAGGGGAGGGGCCCCTGGAGTTCCCAATCACCGTATCCATGCCCAAGGGAAACTGTGCCTGCTTCACGCCAGCTTTGCTTGGATCAACGAGTTTATGAAACCCAGAGAGCGGCGGCAGGAAATTTTATTCATTGAACTTTATTTAATACGCCTCAATTTCTTGATAACTTCATTCAGCGTGTCTCAAGTGAAGAAGGTAACATCTATTATACAGCGGGGAAAACAAAGCCGAGCCAGTGCTGCAGGTCGACATTAATAAACAAAAGATGTCAGCCCCTTGCGAGCTGCCTGATCAATCTCTGTTGACTGCAGACACTGAGCAAGGGCCCGACGTTACATTGCTGGCAGCGGCTCAACTCGTTTCTCAGCCTCAAATTCCAGGCATAACTTCAGGCTTATTTATATCCTTCTCTGCAATTGTCCTTTCCCTCCCTCCCTCCCTCTCTCCCCGTTCCCTGTGAACCAGCCTCCCCGGTTGAATGTAGAATGTGGGCTGAAGTTACTGATACATAATATTAATCATTTACTGGTAAAGAAAAATCTATACTGCGCTGTGAGAAGTTCCAGCCCACCGCCTGCTTGATATTCTTTCCACTCTCCGATCAACAGCCTGTCCTCTCCCTTCCCCACTCCTACTCCCCACCCCGTTCCTGGCCTCCAGCTGCCCACGCTTGCTGGGCTAGGGGCTCCACAGCTGTTAGTAGTTCTCCAATATCTCCCCTGAGCACCCTTTCTGTAGTTTTTTACGGCATGTGGGCGTCGCTGGCAAGGCTGGCATTTATTGCCCATCCCTAATTGCCCCTTGAGAAGGTGGTGGTGAGCCGCCTTCTTGAACCGCTGCAGTCCGTGTGGTGAAGGTGCTCCCACAGTGCTGTTAGGGAGGGAGTTCCAGGATTGTGACCCAGCGACGATGAAGGAACGGCCGATATATTTCCCAGTCGGGATGGTGTGTGACTGGGAGGGGAACGTGGAGGTGGTGGTGTTCCCATGCGCCTGCTGCCCTTGTCCTTCTAGGTGGTAGAGGTCGCGGGTTTGGGAGGTGCTGCCGAAGAAGCCTTGGCGAGTTGCCGCAGTGCATCTTGTAGATGGTACACACTGCAGCCAGGGGGCGCCGGTGGTGGAGGGAGGGAGTGTTGAAGGTGGTGAATGGGGGGCCGATCAAGTGGCTGCTTTGTCCTGTGTATGTCTGAGACACAGTAGGAGATGGAATTAAGGTCAGCCATGATCTCACTGAGTGGCGGAACAGGCTCGAGGGGCTGAACGGCCTCCTCCTGTTCCGTTATGTCGGCATGAGTTAAAGGCTCACATTCTATTAGCCTTTTGAATTACTTTTTGTACCTGAGCACATTTTGGCATGGCCACAAAATCACAGGCCCAGAAGTTCCATGGGGACTGTTTGGTTGTTTTTCAGGTGTTCAGCTGAACTTCGATCACCGTGTCTACAGGAGATGCAGAACTCCCGCTCAATGCTCACAGACCAGGCACAAGAAAGGACTTTGGGGCCCACTTTATTAAAGGGTCCTGATGGGGAGACTCCCCTGTAGAAGGGGTCCCTGTTGGAGAGACTCCCCTGTAGAAGGGGTCCCTGATGGAGAGACTCCCCTGTAGAAGGGGTCCCTGATGGAGAGACTCCCCTGTAGAAGGGGTCCCTGATGGAGAGACACCTGTAGAAGGGGTCCTTGTTGGAGAGACTCCCCTGTAGAAGGGGTCCCTGATGGAGAGACTCCCCTGTAGAAGGGGTCCCTGATGGAGAGACACCTGTAGAAGGGGTCCTTGTTGGAGAGACTCCCCTGTAGAAGGGGTCCCTGATGGAGAGACCCCTGTAGAAGGGGCCCCTGATGGAGAGACTCCCCTGTAGAAGGGGTCCCTGATGGAGAGACTCCTGTAGAAGGGGTCCCTGATGGGGAGACTCCTGTAGAAGGGGTCCCTGATGGGGAGACTCCTGTAGAAGGGGTCCCTGATGGAGAGACTCCCCTGTAGAAGGGGTCCCTGATGGAGAGACACCTGTAGAAGGGGTCCTTGTTGGAGAGACTCCCCTGTAGAAGGGGTCCCTGATGGAGAGACCCCTGTAGAAGGGGCCCCTGATGGAGAGACTCCCCTGTAGAAGGGGTCCCTGATGGAGAGACTCCTGTAGAAGGGGTCCCTGATGGGGAGACTCCTGTAGAAGGGGTCCCTGATGGAGAGACTCCTGTAGAAGGGGTCCCTGATGGGGAGACTCCTGTAGAAGGGGTCCCTGATGGAGAGACTCCCCTGTAGAAGGGGTCCCTGATGGAGAGACTCCCCTGTAGAAGGGGTCCCTGATGGGGAGACTCCTGTAGAAGGGGTCCCTGATGGAGAGACTCCCCTGTAGAAGGGGTCCCTGATGGAGAGACTCCCCTGTAGAAGGGGTCCCTGATGGAGAGATTCCCCTGTAGAAGGGGTCCCTGACAGCAGCAATCATTGTGTAAGAAGTTGCGATGGAGGGAGCTGAGCTGGGAGTTGTCAGGTTCTGGGTGTGGATGGTTGCAGCGATGAAGCTGAAAGCAGGAGAATGAAGCCAGTGATGTTGTGCTGTGTTAAGGGCAGCAGGCAGAACACAAGGATCCTCCTGATTGCTTCCTGTGCAGCAAACAGCGAATCTGTCACAACATCTGATCGTCACGCTCCACAACAAACCTGGCCATCCCGACCAATAAACAATCTCCTTACCTCACGTCTAGCCAAAGGGAGACAGGAAATGGTGAACAGATGTTCAGTAAATCAATGACTGTCTGTTTCACTTTCAACTAAAGTTTGTGGCAAAGTTGGACTCAAAGTTTCCCTCCCCTAATCCGGATTTTTGTTAACGGTCCGCCCCCTGCCCCATTACTCAAGCTCCGCCCCCTGCCCCATGACTCAGGCTCCTCCCCCTGCCCCATTACTCAGGCTCCGCCCCTGCCCCATAACTCAGGCTCCGCCCCCTGCCCCATTACTCAGGCTCCGCCCCTTCCCCATTACTCAGGCTCCTCACCCTGCCCCATTACTAAGGCTCCGCCCCCTGCCCCATTACTCAGGCTCCGCCTCCTTCCCCATGACTCAGGCTCCGTCCCTGCCCCATTACTTGGGCTCCGCCCCTGCCCCTGCCCCATTACTCAGGCTCCGCCTCCTTCCCCATTACTCAGGCTCCGTCCCTGCCCCATTACTTAGGCTCCGCCCCTGCCCTTGCCCCATTACTCAGACTCCGCCCACTGTCCCATTACGCTTTAGAAAATGGACCTCCTGGTGTGGTACGTTTGTTTATTGATTCTCGTGATGTGGGCGTCGCTGGCAAGGCCGGCATTTATTGTCCATCCCAGCTCCCAGGTTGTAGCTGAGTATCTCGCGAGACAACTTCAGAGAGTAGTCAGGACCCAACCCTGTCAGTGTGGGACATTAGTGAACCGTGTCAGTGTGGGACATTAGTGAACCGTGTCAGTGTGGGACATTAGTGAACCGTGTCAGTGTGGGACATTAGTGAACCGTGTCACTGTGGGACATTAGTGAACTGTGTCGGTGTGAGACATTAGTGAACTGTGTCAGTGTGGGACATTAGTGAACCGTGTCAGTGTGAGACATTAGTGAACCGTGAATGTGTGGGACATTAGTGAACCGTGTCTGTGTGGGACATTAGTGAACCGTGTCAGTGTGGGACATTAGTCAACCGTGTCAGTGTGGGACATTAGTGAACCGTGTCAGTGTGGGACATTAGTGAACCGTGTCAGTGTGGGACATTAATGAACCGTGTCTGTGTGAGACATTAGTGAACCGTGTCAGTGTGGGACATTAGTGAACAGTGTCGGTGTGGGACATTAGTGAACCGTGTCAGTGTGGGACATTAGTGAACCGTGTCGGTGTGGGACATTAGTGAACCGTGTCAGTGTGGGACATTAGTGAACCGTGTCAGTGTGGGACATTAGTGAACCGTGTCAGTGTGGGACATGAGTGAACCGTGTCGGTGTGGGACATTAGTGAACCGTGTCGGTGTGGGACATTAGTTAACCGTGTCAGTGTGGGACATTAGTGAACTGTGTCAGTGTGAGACATTAGTGAACCGTGTCAGTGTGGGACATTAGTGAACCGTGTCTGTGTGGGACATTAGTGAACCGTGTCGGTGTGGGACATTAGTGAACCGTGTCAGTGTGAGACATTAGTGAACCGTGTCAGTGTGGGACATTAGTGAACCGTGTCGGTGTGGGACATTAGTGAACCGTGTCAGTGTGGGACATTAGTGAACCGTGTCGGTGTGGGACATTAGTGAACCGTGTCAGTGTGAGACATGAGTGAACCGTGTCAGTGTGGAACATTAGTGAACCGTGTCAGTGTGGAACATTAGTGAACCGTGTCAGTGTGAGACATTAGTGAACCGTGTCGGTGTGGGACATTCGTGAACCGTGTCAGTGTGGGACATTAGTGAACCGTGTCGGTGTGGGACATTAGTGAACCGTGTCAGTGTGGGACATTAGTGAACTGTGTCGGTGTGGGACATTAGTGAACCGTGTCAGTGTTGGACATTAGTGAACCGTGTCAGTGTGGGACATTAGTGAACCGTGTCAGTGTGGGACATTAGTGAACCATGTCGGTGTGGGACATTAGTGAACCGTGTCAGTGTTGGACATTTGTGAACCGTGTCAGTGTGGGACATTAGTGAACTGTGTCAGTGTGAGACATTAGTGAACCGTGTCAGTGTGGGACATTAGTGAACCGTGTCAGTGTGGGACATTAGTGAACCATGTCGGTGTGGGACATTAGTGAACCGTGTCGGTGTGGGACATTAGTGAACCGTGTCAGTGTGAGACATTAGTGAACCGTGTCAGTGTGAGACATTAGTGAACCGTGTCGGTGTGAGACATTAGTGAACCGTGTCGGTGTGAGACATTAGTGAACCGTGTCAGTGTGGGACATTAGTGAACTGTGTCAGTGTGAGACATTAGTGAACCGTGTCGGTGTGAGACATTAGTGAACCGTGTCAGTGTGGGACATTAGTGAACCGTGTCAGTGTGGGACATTAGTGAACCGTGTCGGTGTGGGACATGAGTGAACCGTGTCAGTGTGACACATTAGTGAACCGTGTCAGTGTGAGACATTAGTGAACCATGTCAGTGTGGGACATTAGTGAACCGTGTCGGTGTGGGACATTAGTGAACCGTGTCAGTGTGAGACATTAGTGAACCGTGTCAGTGTGAGACATTAGTGAACCGTGTCGGTGTGAGACATTAGTGAACCGTGTCGGTGTTGGACATTAGTGAACCGTGTCGGTGTGGGACATTAGTGAACTGTGTACGGTGTTGGACATTAGTGAACCGTGTCAGTGTGGGACATTAGTGAACCGTGTCGGTGTGGGACATTAGTGAACCGTGTCAGTGTGAAACATTAGTGAACTGTGTCGGTGTGGGACATTAGTGAACCGTGTCAGTGTGGGACATTAGTGAACCGTGTCGGTGTGAGACATTAGTGAACCGTGTCGGTGTTGGACATTAGTGAACCGTGTCAGTGTGAGACATTAGTGAACCGTGTCTGTGTGGGACATTAGTGAACCGTGTCAGTGTGGGATATTAGTGAACCGTGTCGGTGTTGGACATTAGTGAACCGTGTCAGTGTGGGACATTAGTGAACCGTGTCGGTGTGGGACATTAGTGAACTGTGTCGGTGTTGGACATTAGTGAACCGTGTCAGTGTGAAACATTAGTGAACTGTGTCGGTGTGGGACATTAGTGAACCGTGTCAGTGTGGGACATTAGTGAACCGTGTCAGTGTGGGACATTAGTGAACCGTGTCGGTGTGGGACATTAGTGAACCGTGTCAGTGTGGGACATTAGTGAACCGTGTCGGTGTGGGACATTAGTGAACCGTGTCGGTGTGGGACATTAGTGAACCGTGCCAGTGCGGGACATTAGTGAACCGTGTCAGTGTGAGACATTAGTGAAGCGTGTCAGTGTGAGACATTAGTGAAGCGTGTCGGTGTGGGACATTAGTGAACCGTGTCTGTGTGGGACATTAGTGAACCGTGCCAGTGCGGGACATTAGTGAACCGTGTCAGTGTGAGACATTAGTGAACTGTGTCAGTGTGAGACATTAGTGAACCATGTCAGTGTGGGACATTAGTGAACCGTGTCTGTGTGGGACATTAGTAAACCGTGTCAGTGTGGGACATTAGTGAACCGTGTCAGTGTGGGACATTAGTGAACCCTGACAGTGTGGGACATTAGTGAACCGTGTCAGTGTGGGACATTAGTGAACCCTGACAGTGTCAGACATTAGTGAAGCGTGTCGGTGTGGGACATTAGTGAACCCTGACAGTGTGGGACATTAGTGAACCGTGTCAGTGTTGGACATGAGTGAACCGTGTCGGTGTGGGACATTAGTGAACCGTGTCCGTGTTGGACATTTGTGAACCGTGTCGGTGTGGGACATTAGTGAACCGTGTCAGTGTGGGACATTAGTGAACCGTGTCAGTGTTGGACATGAGTGAACCGTGCCAGTGCGGGACATTAGTGAACCGTGTCAGTGTGAGACATTAGTGAACCGTGTCGGTGTGAGACATTAGTGAACCGTGTCGGTGTGAGACATTAGTGAACCGTGTCAGTGTGGGACATTAGTGAACTGTGTCAGTGTGAGACATTAGTGAACCGTGTCGGTGTGAGACATTAGTGAACCGTGTCAGTGTGGGACATTAGTGAACCGTGTCAGTGTGGGACATTAGTGAACCGTGTCGGTGTGGGACATGAGTGAACCGTGTCAGTGTGACACATTAGTGAACCGTGTCAGTGTGAGACATTAGTGAACCATGTCAGTGTGGGACATTAGTGAACCGTGTCGGTGTGGGACATTAGTGAACCGTGTCAGTGTGAGACATTAGTGAACCGTGTCAGTGTGAGACATTAGTGAACCGTGTCGGTGTGAGACATTAGTGAACCGTGTCGGTGTTGGACATTAGTGAACCGTGTCGGTGTGGGACATTAGTGAACTGTGTCGGTGTTGGACATTAGTGAACCGTGTCAGTGTGGGACATTAGTGAACCGTGTCGGTGTGGGACATTAGTGAACCGTGTCAGTGTGAAACATTAGTGAACTGTGTCGGTGTGGGACATTAGTGAACCGTGTCAGTGTGGGACATTAGTGAACCGTGTCGGTGTGAGACATTAGTGAACCGTGTCGGTGTTGGACATTAGTGAACCGTGTCAGTGTGAGACATTAGTGAACCGTGTCTGTGTGGGACATTAGTGAACCGTGTCAGTGTGGGATATTAGTGAACCGTGTCGGTGTTGGACATTAGTGAACCGTGTCAGTGTGGGACATTAGTGAACCGTGTCGGTGTGGGACATTAGTGAACTGTGTCGGTGTTGGACATTAGTGAACCGTGTCAGTGTGAAACATTAGTGAACTGTGTCGGTGTGGGACATTAGTGAACCGTGTCAGTGTGGGACATTAGTGAACCGTGTCAGTGTGGTACATTAGTGAACCGTGTCGGTGTGGGACATTAGTGAACCGTGTCAGTGTGGGACATTAGTGAACCGTGTCGGTGTGGGACATTAGTGAACCGTGTCGGTGTGGGACATTAGTGAACCGTGCCAGTGCGGGACATTAGTGAACCGTGTCAGTGTGAAACATTAGTGAAGCGTGTCAGTGTGAGACATTAGTGAAGCGTGTCGGTGTGGGACATTAGTGAACCGTGTCTGTGTGGGACATTAGTGAACCGTGCCAGTGCGGGACATTGGTGAACCGTGTCAGTGTGAGACATTAGTGAACTGTGTCAGTGTGAGACATTAGTGAACCATGTCAGTGTGGGACATTAGTGAACCGTGTCTGTGTGGGACATTAGTAAACCGTGTCAGTGTGGGACATTAGTGAACCGTGTCAGTGTGGGACATTAGTGAACCCTGACAGTGTCAGACATTAGTGAAGCGTGTCGGTGTGGGACATTAGTGAACCCTGACAGTGTGGGACATTAGTGAACCGTGTCAGTGTTGGACATGAGTGAACCGTGTCGGTGTGGGACATTAGTGAACCGTGTCCGTGTTGGACATTTGTGAACCGTGTCGGTGTGGGACATTAGTGAACCGTGTCAGTGTGGGACATTAGTGAACCGTGTCAGTGTTGGACATGAGTGAACCGTGTCGGTGTGGGACATTAGTGAACCGTGTCCGTGTTGGACATTAGTGAACCGTGTCAGTGTGGGACATTAGTGAACCGTGTCAGTGTGAGACATTAGTGAACCGTGTCAGTGTGGGACATTAGTGAACTGTGTCGGTGTGGGACATTAGTGAACTCTGACAGTGTGGGACATTAGTGAACCGTGTCAGTTTTGGACATGAGTGAACCGTGTCAGTGTGGGACATTAGTGAACCGTGTCAGTGTGAGACATTAGTGAACCGTGTCGGTGTGGGACATTAGTAAACCGTGTCGGTGTGAGACATTAGTGAACTGTGTCGGTGTGGGACATTAGTGAACCTTGTCAGTGTGGGACATTAGTGAACCCTGACAGTGTCAGACATTAGTGAAGCGTGTCGGTGTGGGACATTAGTGAACCGTGTCAGTGTGGGACATTAGTGAACCGTGTCAGTGTGGGACATTAATGAACTGTGTCAGTGTGAGACATTAGTGAACCATGTCAGTGTGGGACATTAGTGAACCGTGTCTGTGTGGGACATCAGTGAACCGTGTCAGTGTGGGACATTAGTGAACCGTGTCAGTGTGGGACATTAGTGAACCCTGACAGTGTGGGACATTAGTGAACCGTGTCAGTGTGAGACATTAGTGAACTGTGTCAGTGTGAGACATTAGTGAACCATGTCAGTGTGGGACATTAGTGAACCGTGTCTGTGTGGGACATTAGTGAACCGTGTCAGTGTGGGACATTAGTGAACCGTGTCAGTGTGGGACATTAGTGAACCCTGACAGTGTGGGACATTAGTGAACCGTGTCAGTGTGGGACATTAGTGAACCCTGACAGTGTCAGACATTAGTGAAGCGTGTCGGTGTGGGACATAAGTGAACCGTGTCAGTGTGGGACATTAGTGAACCGTGTCAGTGTGGGACATTAGTGAACCGTGTCACTGTGGGACATTAGTGAACTGTGTCGGTGTGAGACATTAGTGAACTGTGTCAGTGTGGGACATTAGTGAACCGTGTCAGTGTGAGACATTAGTGAACCGTGTCAGTGTGGGACATTAGTGAACCGTGTCAGTGTGGGACATTAGTGAACCGTGTCAGTGTGGGACATTAGTGAACAGTGTCAGTGTGGGACATTAGTGAACCGTGTCAGTGTGGGACATTAGTGAACCGTGTCAGTGTGGGACATTAATGAACCGTGTCTGTGTGAGACATTAGTGAACCGTGTCAGTGTGGGACATTAGTGAACAGTGTCGGTGTGGGACATTAGTGAACCGTGTCAGTGTGGGACATTAGTGAACCGTGTCGGTGTGGGACATTAGTGAACCGTGTCGGTGTGGGACATTAGTGAACCGTGTCAGTGTGGGACATTAGTGAACCGTGTCGGTGTGGGACATTAGTGAACCGTGTCAGTGTGAGACATGAGTGAACCATGTCAGTGTGGGACATTAGTGAACCGTGTCAGTGTGGGACATTAGTGAACTGTGTCAGTGTGAGACATTAGTGAACCGTGTCGGTGTGAGACATTAGTGAACCGTGTCAGTGTGGGACATTAGTGAACCGTGTCAGTGTGGGACATTAGTGAACCGTGTCGGTGTGGGACATGTTTGAACCGTGTCAGTGTGACACATTAGTGAACCGTGTCAGTGTGAGACATTAGTGAACCGTGTCAGTGTGGGACATTAGTGAACCGTGTCAGTGTGAGACATTAGTGAACCGTGTCGGTGTGGGACATTAGTGAACCGTGTCAGTGTGGGACATTAGTGAACCGTGTCAGTGTGAGACATTAGTGAACCGTGTCGGTGTGGGACATTAGTGAACCGTGTCAGTGTGGGACATTAGTGAACCGTGTCGGTGTGGGACATTAGTGAACCGTGTCGGTGCGGGACATTAGTGAACCGTGTCAGTGTGGGACATTAGTGAACCGTGTCGGTGTTGGACATTAGTGAACCGTGTCGGTGTGGGACATTAGTGAACCGTGTCGGTGTGGGACATTAGTGAACCGTGTCGGTGTGGGACATTAGTGAACCGTGTCAGTGTGGGACATTAGTGAACCGTGTCGGTGTGGGACATTAGTGAACCGTGTCGCTGTGGGACATTAGTGAACCGTGTCGGTGTGAGACATTAGTGAACCGTGTCGGTGTGAGACATTAGTGAACCGTGTCGGTGTGAGACATTAGTGAACCGTGTCGGTGTGAGACATTAGTGAACCGTGTCAGTGTGGGACATTAGTGAACTGTGTCGGTGTTGGATATTAGTGAACCGTGTCAGTGTGAAACATTAGTGAACTGTGTCGGTGTGGGACATTAGTGAACCGTGTCAGTGTGGGACATTAGTGAACCGTGTCAGTGTGGGACATTAGTGAACCGTGTCGGTGTGGGACATTAGTGAACCGTGTCAGTGTGGGACATTAGTGAACCGTGTCGGTGTGGGACATTAGTGAACCGTGCCAGTGCGGGACATTAGTGAACCGTGTCAGTGTGAGACATTAGTGAAGCGTGTCAGTGTGAGACATTAGTGAAGCGTGTCGGTGTGGGACATTAGTGAACCGTGTCTGTGTGGGACATTAGTGAACCGTGCCAGTGCGGGACATTAGTGAACCGTGTCAGTGTGAGACATTAGTGAACTGTGTCAGTGTGAGACATTAGTGAACCATGTCAGTGTGGGACATTAGTGAACCGTGTCTGTGTGGGACATTAGTGAACCGTGTCAGTGTGGGACATTAGTGAACCGTGTCAGTGTGGGACATTAGTGAACCGTGTCAATGTGGGACATTAGTGAACCGTGTCAGTGTGAGACATTAGTGAACCGTGTCAGTGTGGGACATTAGTGAACCCTGACAGTGTGGGACATTAGTGAACCGTGTCAGTGTGGGACATTAGTGAACCGTGTCGGTGTGGGACATTAGTGAACCCTGACAGTGTGGGACATTAGTGAACCGTGTCAGTGTGGGACATTAGTGAACCGTGTCAGTGTGGGACATTAGTGAACCCTGACAGTGTCAGACATTAGTGAAGCGTGTCGGTGTGGGACATAAGTGAACCGTGTCAGTGTGGGACATTAGTGAACCGTGTCAGTGTGGGACATTAGTGAACCGTGTCACTGTGGGACATTAGTGAACTGTGTCGGTGTGAGACATTAGTGAACTGTGTCAGTGTGGGACATTAGTGAACCGTGTCAGTGTGAGACATTAGTGAACCGTGTCAGTGTGGGACATTAGTGAACCGTGTCAGTGTGGGACATTAGTGAACCGTGTCAGTGTGGGACATTAGTGAACAGTGTCAGTGTGGGACATTAGTGAACCGTGTCAGTGTGGGACATTAGTGAACCGTGTCAGTGTGGGACATTAATGAACCGTGTCTGTGTGAGACATTAGTGAACCGTGTCAGTGTGGGACATTAGTGAACAGTGTCGGTGTGGGACATTAGTGAACCGTGTCAGTGTGGGACATTAGTGAACCGTGTCGGTGTGGGACATTAGTGAACCGTGTCGGTGTGGGACATTAGTGAACCGTGTCAGTGTGGGACATTAGTGAACCGTGTCGGTGTGGGACATTAGTGAACCGTGTCAGTATGAGACATGAGTGAACCATGTCAGTGTGGGACATTAGTGAACCGTGTCAGTGTGGGACATTAGTGAACTGTGTCAGTGTGAGACATTAGTGAACCGTGTCGGTGTGAGACATTAGTGAACCGTGTCAGTGTGGGACATTAGTGAACCGTGTCAGTGTGGGACATTAGTGAACCGTGTCGGTGTGGGACATGTTTGAACCGTGTCAGTGTGACACATTAGTGAACCGTGTCAGTGTGAGACATTAGTGAACCGTGTCAGTGTGGGACATTAGTGAACCGTGTCAGTGTGAGACATTAGTGAACCGTGTCGGTGTGGGACATTAGTGAACCGTGTCAGTGTGGGACATTAGTGAACCGTGTCGGTGTTGGACATTAGTGAACAGTGTCGGTGTGGGACATTAGTGAACCGTGTCGGTGTGGGACATTAGTGAACCGTGTCGGTGTGGGACATTAGTGAACCGTGTCAGTGTGGGACATTAGTGAACCGTGTCGGTGTGGGACATTAGTGAACCGTGTCGCTGTGGGACATTAGTGAACCGTGTCGGTGTGAGACATTAGTGAACCGTGTCGGTGTGAGACATTAGTGAACCGTGTCGGTGTGAGACATTAGTGAACCGTGTCGGTGTGAGACATTAGTGAACCGTGTCAGTGTGGGACATTAGTGAACTGTGTCGGTGTTGGACATTAGTGAACCGTGTCAGTGTGAAACATTAGTGAACTGTGTCGGTGTGGGACATTAGTAAACCGTGTCGGTGTGAGACATTAGTGAACTGTGTCGGTGTGGGACATTAGTGAACCTTGTCAGTGTGGGACATTAGTGAACCCTGACAGTGTCAGACATTAGTGAAGCGTGTCGGTGTGGGACATTAGTGAACCGTGTCAGTGTGGGACATTAGTGAACCGTGTCAGTGTGGGACATTAATGAACTGTGTCAGTGTGAGACATTAGTGAACCATGTCAGTGTGGGACATTAGTGAACCGTGTCTGTGTGGGACATCAGTGAACCATGTCAGTGTGGGACATTAGTGAACCGTGTCAGTGTGGGACATTAGTGAACCCTGACAGTGTGGGACATTAGTGAACCGTGTCAGTGTGAGACATTAGTGAACTGTGTCAGTGTGAGACATTAGTGAACCATGTCAGTGTGGGACATTAGTGAACCGTGTCTGTGTGGGACATTAGTGAACCGTGTCAGTGTGGGACATTAGTGAACCGTGTCAGTGTGGGACATTAGTGAACCCTGACAGTGTGGGACATTAGTGAACCGTGTCAGTGTGGGACATTAGTGAACCCTGACAGTGTCAGACATTAGTGAAGCGTGTCGGTGTGGGACATAAGTGAACCGTGTCAGTGTGGGACATTAGTGAACCGTGTCAGTGTGGGACATTAGTGAACCGTGTCACTGTGGGACATTAGTGAACTGTGTCGGTGTGAGACATTAGTGAACTGTGTCAGTGTGGGACATTAGTGAACCGTGTCAGTGTGAGACATTAGTGAACCGTGTCAGTGTGGGACATTAGTGAACCGTGTCAGTGTGGGACATTAGTGAACCGTGTCAGTGTGGGACATTAGTGAACAGTGTCAGTGTGGGACATTAGTGAACCGTGTCAGTGTGGGACATTAGTGAACCGTGTCAGTGTGGGACATTAATGAACCGTGTCTGTGTGAGACATTAGTGAACCGTGTCAGTGTGGGACATTAGTGAACAGTGTCGGTGTGGGACATTAGTGAACCGTGTCAGTGTGGGACATTAGTGAACCGTGTCGGTGTGGGACATTAGTGAACCGTGTCGGTGTGGGACATTAGTGAACCGTGTCAGTGTGGGACATTAGTGAACCGTGTCGGTGTGGGACATTAGTGAACCGTGTCAGTGTGAGACATGAGTGAACCATGTCAGTGTGGGACATTAGTGAACCGTGTCAGTGTGGGACATTAGTGAACTGTGTCAGTGTGAGACATTAGTGAACCGTGTCGGTGTGAGACATTAGTGAACCGTGTCAGTGTGGGACATTAGTGAACCGTGTCAGTGTGGGACATTAGTGAACCGTGTCGGTGTGGGACATGTTTGAACCGTGTCAGTGTGACACATTAGTGAACCGTGTCAGTGTGAGACATTAGTGAACCGTGTCAGTGTGGGACATTAGTGAACCGTGTCAGTGTGAGACATTAGTGAACCGTGTCGGTGTGGGACATTAGTGAACCGTGTCAGTGTGGGACATTAGTGAACCGTGTCAGTGTGAGACATTAGTGAACCGTGTCGGTGTGGGACATTAGTGAACCGTGTCAGTGTGGGACATTAGTGAACCGTGTCGGTGTGGGACATTAGTGAACCGTGTCGGTGCGGGACATTAGTGAACCGTGTCAGTGTGGGACATTAGTGAACCGTGTCGGTGTTGGACATTAGTGAACCGTGTCGGTGTGGGACATTAGTGAACCGTGTCGGTGTGGGACATTAGTGAACCGTGTCGGTGTGGGACATTAGTGAACCGTGTCAGTGTGGGACATTAGTGAACCGTGTCGGTGTGGGACATTAGTGAACCGTGTCGCTGTGGGACATTAGTGAACCGTGTCGGTGTGAGACATTAGTGAACCGTGTCGGTGTGAGACATTAGTGAACCGTGTCGGTGTGAGACATTAGTGAACCGTGTCGGTGTGAGACATTAGTGAACCGTGTCAGTGTGGGACATTAGTGAACTGTGTCGGTGTTGGATATTAGTGAACCGTGTCAGTGTGAAACATTAGTGAACTGTGTCGGTGTGGGACATTAGTGAACCGTGTCAGTGTGGGACATTAGTGAACCGTGTCAGTGTGGGACATTAGTGAACCGTGTCGGTGTGGGACATTAGTGAACCGTGTCAGTGTGGGACATTAGTGAACCGTGTCGGTGTGGGACATTAGTGAACCGTGCCAGTGCGGGACATTAGTGAACCGTGTCAGTGTGAGACATTAGTGAAGCGTGTCAGTGTGAGACATTAGTGAAGCGTGTCGGTGTGGGACATTAGTGAACCGTGTCTGTGTGGGACATTAGTGAACCGTGCCAGTGCGGGACATTAGTGAACCGTGTCAGTGTGAGACATTAGTGAACTGTGTCAGTGTGAGACATTAGTGAACCATGTCAGTGTGGGACATTAGTGAACCGTGTCTGTGTGGGACATTAGTGAACCGTGTCAGTGTGGGACATTAGTGAACCGTGTCAGTGTGGGACATTAGTGAACCGTGTCAATGTGGGACATTAGTGAACCGTGTCAGTGTGAGACATTAGTGAACCGTGTCAGTGTGGGACATTAGTGAACCGTGTCAGTGTGGGACATTAGTGAACCCTGACAGTGTGGGACATTAGTGAACCGTGTCAGTGTGGGACATTAGTGAACCGTGTCAGTGTGGGACATTAGTGAACCCTGACAGTGTCAGACATTAGTGAAGAGTGTCGGTGTGGGACATAAGTGAACCGTGTCAGTGTGGGACATTAGTGAACCGTGTCAGTGTGGGACATTAGTGAACCGTGTCACTGTGGGACATTAGTGAACTGTGTCGGTGTGAGACATTAGTGAACTGTGTCAGTGTGGGACATTAGTGAACCGTGTCAGTGTGAGACATTAGTGAACCGTGTCAGTGTGGGACATTAGTGAACCGTGTCAGTGTGGGACATTAGTGAACCGTGTCAGTGTGGGACATTAGTGAACAGTGTCAGTGTGGGACATTAGTGAACCGTGTCAGTGTGGGACATTAGTGAACCGTGTCAGTGTGGGACATTAATGAACCGTGTCTGTGTGAGACATTAGTGAACCGTGTCAGTGTGGGACATTAGTGAACAGTGTCGGTGTGGGACATTAGTGAACCGTGTCAGTGTGGGACATTAGTGAACCGTGTCGGTGTGGGACATTAGTGAACCGTGTCGGTGTGGGACATTAGTGAACCGTGTCAGTGTGGGACATTAGTGAACCGTGTCGGTGTGGGACATTAGTGAACCGTGTCAGTATGAGACATGAGTGAACCATGTCAGTGTGGGACATTAGTGAACCGTGTCAGTGTGGGACATTAGTGAACCGTGTCAGTGTGAGACATTAGTGAACCGTGTCGGTGTGAGACATTAGTGAACCGTGTCAGTGTGGGACATTAGTGAACCGTGTCAGTGTGGGACATTAGTGAACCGTGTCGGTGTGGGACATGTTTGAACCGTGTCAGTGTGACACATTAGTGAACCGTGTCAGTGTGAGACATTAGTGAACCGTGTCAGTGTGGGACATTAGTGAACCGTGTCAGTGTGAGACATTAGTGAACCGTGTCGGTGTGGGACATTAGTGAACCGTGTCAGTGTGGGACATTAGTGAACCGTGTCGGTGTTGGACATTAGTGAACAGTGTCGGTGTAGGACATTAGTGAACCGTGTCGGTGTGGGACATTAGTGAACCGTGTCGGTGTGGGACATTAGTGAACCGTGTCAGTGTGGGACATTAGTGAACCGTGTCGGTGTGGGACATTAGTGAACCGTGTCGCTGTGGGACATTAGTGAACCGTGTCGGTGTGAGACATTAGTGAACCGTGTCGGTGTGAGACATTAGTGAACCGTGTCGGTGTGAGACATTAGTGAACCGTGTCGGTGTGAGACATTAGTGAACCGTGTCAGTGTGGGACATTAGTGAACTGTGTCGGTGTTGGACATTAGTGAACCGTGTCAGTGTGAAACATTAGTGAACTGTGTCGGTGTGGGACATTAGTGAACCGTGTCAGTGTGGGACATTAGTGAACCGTGTCAGTGTGGGACATTAGTGAACCGTGTCGGTGTGGGACATTAGTGAACCGTGTCAGTGTGGGACATTAGTGAACCGTGTCGGTGTGGGACATTAGTGAACCGTGCCATTGCGGGACATTAGTGAACCGTGTCAGTGTGAGACATTAGTGAAGCGTGTCAGTGTGAGACATTAGTGAAGCGTGTCGGTGTGGGACATTAGTGAACCGTGTCTGTGTGGGACATTAGTGAACCGTGCCAGTGCGGGACATTAGTGAACCGTGTCAGTGTGAGACATTAGTGAACTGTGTCAGTGTGAGACATTAGTGAACCATGTCAGTGTGGGACATTAGTGAACCGTGTCTGTGTGGGACATTAGTGAACCGTGTCAGTGTGGGACATTAGTGAACCGTGTCAGTGTGGGACATTAGTGAACCGTGTCAATGTGGGACATTAGTGAACCGTGTCAGTGTGAGACATTAGTGAACCGTGTCAGTGTGGGACATTAGTGAACCGTGTCAGTGTGGGACATTAGTGAACCCTGACAGTGTGGGACATTAGTGAACCGTGTCAGTGTGGGACATTAGTGAACCGTGTCAGTGTGGGACATTAGTGAACCCTGACAGTGTCAGACATTAGTGAAGCGTGTCGGTGTGGGACATAAGTGAACCGTGTCAGTGTGGGACATTAGTGAACCGTGTCAGTGTGGGACATTAGTGAACCGTGTCACTGTGGGACATTAGTGAACTGTGTCGGTGTGAGACATTAGTGAACTGTGTCAGTGTGGGACATTAGTGAACCGTGTCAGTGTGAGACATTAGTGAACCGTGTCAGTGTGGGACATTAGTGAACCGTGTCAGTGTGGGACATTAGTGAACCGTGTCAGTGTGGGACATTAGTGAACAGTGTCAGTGTGGGACATTAGTGAACCGTGTCAGTGTGGGACATTAGTGAACCGTGTCAGTGTGGGACATTAATGAACCGTGTCTGTGTGAGACATTAGTGAACCGTGTCAGTGTGGGACATTAGTGAACAGTGTCGGTGTGGGACATTAGTGAACCGTGTCAGTGTGGGACATTAGTGAACCGTGTCGGTGTGGGACATTAGTGAACCGTGTCGGTGTGGGACATTAGTGAACCGTGTCAGTGTGGGACATTAGTGAACCGTGTCGGTGTGGGACATTAGTGAACCGTGTCAGTGTGAGACATGAGTGAACCATGTCAGTGTGGGACATTAGTGAACCGTGTCAGTGTGGGACATTAGTGAACTGTGTCAGTGTGAGACATTAGTGAACCGTGTCGGTGTGAGACATTAGTGAACCGTGTCAGTGTGGGACATTAGTGAACCGTGTCAGTGTGGGACATTAGTGAACCGTGTCGGTGTGGGACATGTTTGAACCGTGTCAGTGTGACACATTAGTGAACCGTGTCAGTGTGAGACATTAGTGAACCGTGTCAGTGTGGGACATTAGTGAACCGTGTCAGTGTGAGACATTAGTGAACCGTGTCGGTGTGGGACATTAGTGAACCGTGTCAGTGTGGGACATTAGTGAACCGTGTCAGTGTGAGACATTAGTGAACCGTGTCGGTGTGGGACATTAGTGAACCGTGTCAGTGTGGGACATTAGTGAACCGTGTCGGTGTGGGACATTAGTGAACCCTGACAGTGTGGGACATTAGTGAACCTTGTCGGTGTGGGACATTAGTGAACCGTGTCGGTGCGGGACATTAGTGAACCGTGTCAGTGTGGGACATTAGTGAACCGTGTCGGTGTTGGACATTAGTGAACCGTGTCGGTGTGGGACATTAGTGAACCGTGTCAGTGTGGGACATTAGTGAACCGTGTCAGTGTGGGACATTAGTGAACCGTGTCGGTGTGGGACATTAGTGAACCGTGTCAGTGTGGGACATTAGTGAACCGTGTCGGTGTGGGACATTAGTGAACCGTGTCGGTGTGGGACATTAGTGAACCGTGTCAGTGTGGGACATTAGTGAACCGTGTCAGTGTGAGACATTAGTGAACCGTGTCGGTGTGGGACATTAGTGAACCGTGTCAGTGTGGGACATTAGTGAACCGTGTCGGTGTGGGACATTAGTGAACCCTGACAGTGTGGGACATTAGTGAACCGTGTCGGTGTGGGACATTAGTGAACCGTGTCGGTGTTGGACATTAGTGAACCGTGTCAGTGTGAAACATTAGTGAACTGTGTCGGTGTGGGACATTAGTGAACCGTGTCAGTGTGGGACATTAGTGAACCGTGTCAGTGTGGGACATTAGTGAACCGTGTCAGTGTGAGACATTAGTGAAGCGTGTCAGTGTGAGACATTAGTGAAGCGTGTCGGTGTGGGACATTAGTGAACCGTGTCTGTGTGGGACATTAGTGAACCGTGCCAGTGCGGGACATTAGTGAACCGTGTCAGTGTGAGACATTAGTGAACTGTGTCAGTGTGAGACATTAGTGAACCATGTCAGTGTGGGACATTAGTGAACCGTGTCAGTGTGGGACATTAGTGAACCGTGTCAGTGTGGGACATTAGTGAACCGTGTCAATGTGGGACATTAGTGAACCGTGTCAGTGTGAGACATTAGTGAACCGTGTCAGTGTGGGACATTAGTGAACCGTGTCAGTGTGGGACATTAGTGAACCCTGACAGTGTGGGACATTAGTGAACCGTGTCAGTGTGGGACATTAGTGAACCGTGTCAGTGTGGGACATTAGTGAACCCTGACAGTGTCAGACATTAGTGAAGCGTGTCGGTGTGGGACATAAGTGAACCGTGTCAGTGTGGGACATTAGTGAACCGTGTCAGTGTGGGACATTAGTGAACCGTGTCACTGTGGGACATTAGTGAACTGTGTCGGTGTGAGACATTAGTGAACTGTGTCAGTGTGGGACATTAGTGAACCGTGTCAGTGTGAGACATTAGTGAACCGTGTCAGTGTGGGACATTAGTGAACCGTGTCAGTGTGGGACATTAGTGAACCGTGTCAGTGTGGGACATTAGTGAACAGTGTCAGTGTGGGACATTAGTGAACCGTGTCAGTGTGGGACATTAGTGAACCGTGTCAGTGTGGGACATTAATGAACCGTGTCTGTGTGAGACATTAGTGAACCGTGTCAGTGTGGGACATTAGTGAACAGTGTCGGTGTGGGACATTAGTGAACCGTGTCAGTGTGGGACATTAGTGAACCGTGTCGGTGTGGGACATTAGTGAACCGTGTCGGTGTGGGACATTAGTGAACCGTGTCAGTGTGGGACATTAGTGAACCGTGTCGGTGTGGGACATTAGTGAACCGTGTCAGTGTGAGACATGAGTGAACCATGTCAGTGTGGGACATTAGTGAACCGTGTTAGTGTGGGACATTAGTGAACTGTGTCAGTGTGAGACATTAGTGAACCGTGTCGGTGTGAGACATTAGTGAACCGTGTCAGTGTGGGACATTAGTGAACCGTGTCAGTGTGGGACATTAGTGAACCGTGTCGGTGTGGGACATGTTTGAACCGTGTCAGTGTGACACATTAGTGAACCGTGTCAGTGTGAGACATTAGTGAACCGTGTCAGTGTGGGACATTAGTGAACCGTGTCAGTGTGAGACATTAGTGAACCGTGTCGGTGTGGGACATTAGTGAACCGTGTCAGTGTGGGACATTAGTGAACCGTGTCAGTGTGAGACATTAGTGAACCGTGTCGGTGTGGGACATTAGTGAACCGTGTCAGTGTGGGACATTAGTGAACCGTGTCGGTGTGGGACATTAGTGAACCCTGACAGTGTGGGACATTAGTGAACCGTGTCGGTGTGGGACATTAGTGAACCGTGTCGGTGCGGGACATTAGTGAACCGTGTCAGTGTGGGACATTAGTGAACCGTGTCGGTGTTGGACATTAGTGAACCGTGTCGGTGTGGGACATTAGTGAACCGTGTCAGTGTGGGACATTAGTGAACCGTGTCGGTGTGGGACATTAGTGAACCGTGTCGGTGTGGGACATTAGTGAACCGTGTCAGTGTGGGACATTAGTGAACCGTGTCGGTGTGGGACATTAGTGAACCGTGTCGGTGTGGGACATTAGTGAACCGTGTCAGTGTGGGACATTAGTGAACCGTGTCAGTGTGAGACATTAGTGAACCGTGTCGGTGTGGGACATTAGTGAACCGTGTCAGTGTGGGACATTAGTGAACCGTGTCGGTGTGGGACATTAGTGAACCCTGACAGTGTGGGACATTAGTGAACCGTGTCGGTGTGGGACATTAGTGTACCGTGTCGGTGTTGGACATTAGTGAACCGTGTCAGTGTGAAACATTAGTGAACTGTGTCGGTGTGGGACATTAGTGAACCGTGTCAGTGTGGGACATTAGTGAACCGTGTCAGTGTGGGACATTAGTGAACCGTGTCAGTGTGGGACATTAGTGAACCGTGTCGGTGTGGGACATTAGTGAACCGTGTCGGTGTTGGACATTAGTGAACCGTGTCAGTGTGAAACATTAGTGAACCGTGTCGGTGCGGGACATTAGTGAACCGTGTCGGTGTGGGACATTAGTGAACCGTGTCGGTGCGGGACATTAGTGAACCGTGTCGGTGTTGGACATTAGTGAACCGTGTCAGTGTGAAACATTAGTGAACTGTGTCGGTGTGGGACATTAGTGAACCGTGTCAGTGTGGGACATTAGTGAACCGTGTCAGTGTGGGACATTAGTGAACCGTGTCGGTGTGGGACATTAGTGAACCGTGTCAGTGTGGGACATTAGTGAACCGTGTCGGTGTGGGACATTAGTGAACCGTGCCAGTGCGGGACATTAGTGAACCGTGTCAGTGTGAGACATTAGTGAAGCGTGTCAGTGTGAGACATTAGTGAAGCGTGTCGGTGTGGGACATTAGTGAACCGTGTCTGTGTGGGACATTAGTGAACCGTGCCAGTGCGGGACATTAGTGAACCGTGTCAGTGTGAGACATTAGTGAACTGTGTCAGTGTGAGACATTAGTGAACCATGTCAGTGTGGGACATTAGTGAACCGTGTCTGTGTGGGACATTAGTGAACCGTGTCAGTGTGGGACATTAGTGAACCGTGTCAGTGTGGGACATTAGTGAACCGTGTCAATGTGGGACATTAGTGAACCGTGTCAGTGTGAGACATTAGTGAACCGTGTCAGTGTGGGACATTAGTGAACCGTGTCAGTGTGGGACATTAGTGAACCCTGACAGTGTGGGACATTAGTGAACCGTGTCAGTGTGGGACATTAGTGAACCCTGACAGTGTCAGACATTAGTGAAGCGTGTCGGTGTGGGACATTAGTGAACCCTGACAGTGTGGGACATGAGTGAACCGTGTCGGTGTGGGACATTAGTGAACTCTGACAGTTTGGGACATTAGTGAACCGTGTCAGTGTTGGACATGAGTGAACCGTGTCAGTGTGGGACATTAGTGAACCGTGTCGGTGTGGGACATTAGTGAACCGTGTCAGTGTGGGACATTAGTGAACCGTGTCAGTGTGGGACATTAGTGAACCGTGTCACTGTGGGACATTAGTGAACTGTGTCGGTGTGAGACATTAGTGAACTGTGTCAGTGTGGGACATTAGTGAACCGTGTCAGTGTGAGACATTAGTGAACCGTGTCAGTGTGGGACATTAGTGAACCGTGTCAGTGTGGGACATTAGTGAACCGTGTCAGTGTGGGACATTAGTGAACAGTGTCAGTGTGGGACATTAGTGAACCGTGTCAGTGTGGGACATTAGTGAACCGTGTCAGTGTGGGACATTAATGAACCGTGTCTGTGTGAGACATTAGTGAACCGTGTCAGTGTGGGACATTAGTGAACAGTGTCGGTGTGGGACATTAGTGAACCGTGTCAGTGTGGGACATTAGTGAACCGTGTCGGTGTGGGACATTAGTGAACCGTGTCGGTGTGGGACATTAGTGAACCGTGTCAGTGTGGGACATTAGTGAACCGTGTCGGTGTGGGACATTAGTGAACCGTGTCAGTGTGAGACATGAGTGAACCATGTCAGTGTGGGACATTAGTGAACCGTGTCAGTGTGGGACATTAGTGAACTGTGTCAGTGTGAGACATTAGTGAACCGTGTCGGTGTGAGACATTAGTGAACCGTGTCAGTGTGGGACATTAGTGAACCGTGTCAGTGTGGGACATTAGTGAACCGTGTCGGTGTGGGACATGTTTGAACCGTGTCAGTGTGACACATTAGTGAACCGTGTCAGTGTCAGACATTAGTGAACCGTGTCAGTGTGGGACATTAGTGAACGGTGTCAGTGTGGGACATTAGTGAACCGTGTCAGTGTGGCACATTAGTGAACCGTGTCAGTGTGAGACATTAGTGAACCGTGTCGGTGTGGGAAATTAGTGAACCGTGTCAGTGTGGGACATTAGTGAACCGTGTCGGTGTGGGACATTAGTGAACCCTGACAGTGTGGGACATTAGTGAACCGTGTCGGTGTGGGACATTAGTGAACCGTGTCGGTGCGGGACATTAGTGAACCGTGTCAGTGTGGGACATTAGTGAACCGTGTCGGTGTTGGACATTAGTGAACCGTGTCGGTGTGGGACATTAGTGAACCGTGTCAGTGTGGGACATTAGTGAACCGTGTCGGTGTGGGACATTAGTGAACCGTGTCGGTGTGGGACATTAGTGAACCGTGTCAGTGTGGGACATTAGTGAACCGTGTCGGTGTGGGACATTAGTGAACCGTGTCAGTGTGGGACATTAGTGAACCGTGTCAGTGTGAGACATTAGTGAACCGTGTCGGTGTGGGACATTAGTGAACCGTGTCAGTGTGGGACATTAGTGAACCGTGTCGGTGTGGGACATTAGTGAACCCTGACAGTGTGGGACATTAGTGAACCGTGTCGGTGTGGGACATTAGTGTACCGTGTCGGTGTTGGACATTAGTGAACCGTGTCAGTGTGAAACATTAGTGAACTGTGTCGGTGTGGGACATTAGTGAACCGTGTCAGTGTGGGACATTAGTGAACCGTGTCAGTGTGGGACATTAGTGAACCGTGTCAGTGTGGGACATTAGTGAACCGTGTCGGTGTGGGACATTAGTGAACCGTGTCGGTGTTGGACATTAGTGAACCGTGTCAGTGTGAAACATTAGTGAACCGTGTCGGTGCGGGACATTAGTGAACCGTGTCGGTGTGGGACATTAGTGAACCGTGTCGGTGCGGGACATTAGTGAACCGTGTCGGTGTTGGACATTAGTGAACCGTGTCAGTGTGAAACATTAGTGAACTGTGTCGGTGTGGGACATTAGTGAACCGTGTCAGTGTGGGACATTAGTGAACCGTGTCAGTGTGGGACATTAGTGAACCGTGTCGGTGTGGGACATTAGTGAACCGTGTCAGTGTGGGACATTAGTGAACCGTGTCGGTGTGGGACATTAGTGAACCGTGCCAGTGCGGGACATTAGTGAACCGTGTCAGTGTGAGACATTAGTGAAGCGTGTCAGTGTGAGACATTAGTGAAGCGTGTCGGTGTGGGACATTAGTGAACCGTGTCTGTGTGGGACATTAGTGAACCGTGCCAGTGCGGGACATTAGTGAACCGTGTCAGTGTGAGACATTAGTGAACTGTGTCAGTGTGAGACATTAGTGAACCATGTCAGTGTGGGACATTAGTGAACCGTGTCTGTGTGGGACATTAGTGAACCGTGTCAGTGTGGGACATTAGTGAACCGTGTCAGTGTGGGACATTAGTGAACCGTGTCAATGTGGGACATTAGTGAACCGTGTCAGTGTGAGACATTAGTGAACCGTGTCAGTGTGGGACATTAGTGAACCGTGTCAGTGTGGGACATTAGTGAACCCTGACAGTGTGGGACATTAGTGAACCGTGTCAGTGTGGGACATTAGTGAACCCTGACAGTGTCAGACATTAGTGAAGCGTGTCGGTGTGGGACATTAGTGAACCCTGACAGTGTGGGACATGAGTGAACCGTGTCAGTGTTGGACATGAGTGAACCGTGTCAGTGTGGGACATTAGTGAACCGTGTCGGTGTGGGACATTAGTGAACCATGTCAGTGTGGGACATTAGTGAACCGTGTCAGTGTGAGACATTAGTGAACCGTGTCAGTGTGGGACATTAGTGAACCGTGCAGTGTGGGACATTAGTGAACCGTGTCGGTGTTGAACATTAGTGAACCGTGTCAGTGTGAGACATTAGTGAACCGTGTCAGTGTGGGACATTAGTGAACCGTGTCAGTGTTGGACATTAGTGAACCGTGTCTGTGTGGGACATTAGTGAACCCTGACAGTGTGGGACATTAGTGAAGCGTGTCAGTGTGGGGCATTAGTGAACCCTGACAGTGTGGGACATGAGTGAACCGTGTCAGTGTGGGACATTAGTGAACCCTGACAGTGTGGGACATTAGTGAACCGTGTCAGTGTTGGACATGAGTGAACCGTGTCAGTGTGGGACATTAGTGAACCGTGTCGGTGTGGGACATTAGTGAACCGTGTCAGTGTGGGACATTAGTGAACCGTGTCAGTGTGAGACATTAGTGAACCGTGTCAGTGTGGGACATTAGTGAACCGTGTCAGTGTGGGACATTAGTGAACCGTGTCGGTGTTGGACATTAGTGAACCGTGTCAGTGTGAGACATTAGTGAACCGTGTCAGTGTGGGACATTAGTGAACCGTGTCAGTGTGGGACATTAGTGAACCATGTCAGTGTGGGACATGAGTGAACCGTGTTAGTGTGGGACATTAGTGAACCGTGTCAGTGTGGGACATTAGTGAACCGTGTCAGTGTGGGACATTAGTGAACAGTGTCTGTTTGGGACATTAGTGAACCATGTCAGTGTGGGACATTAGTGAACCGTGTCAGTGTGGGACATTAGTGAACCGTGTCAGTGTGGGACATTAGTGAACCGTGTCAGTGTGGGACATTAGTGAACCGTGTCGGTGTGGGACATTAGTGAACCGTGTCGGTGTGGGACATTAGTGAACCATGTCAGTGCGGGACATTAGTGAACCGTGTCGGTGTGGGACATTAGTGAACCATGTCGGTGTGGGACATTAGTGAACCGTGTCGGTGTGGGACATTAGTGAACCGTGTCAGTATGAGACATTAGTGAACCGTGTCAGTGTGGGACATTAGTGAACCGTGTCGGTGTTGGACATTAGTGAACCGTGTCAGTGTGGGACATTAGTGAACCGTGTCGGTGTGGGACATTAGTGAACCGTGTCGGTGTGGGACATTAGTGAACCGTGTCGGTGTGGGACATTAGTGAACCCTGACAGTGTGGGACATTAGTGAACCGTGTCGGTGTGGGACATTAGTGAACCGTGTCTGTGTGGGACATTAGTGAACCGTGTCAGTGTGAGACATTAGTGAACCGTGTCAGTGTGGGACATTAGTGAACCGTGTCAGTGTGGGACATTAGTGAATCGTGTCAGTGTGGGACATTTGTGAACCGTTTCAGTGTGGGACATTAGTGAACCGTGTCAGTGTGGGACATTAGTGAACCGTGTCAGTGTGAGACATTAGTGAACCGTGTCAGTGTGAGACATTAGTGAACCGTGTCAGTGTGGGACATCAGTGAACTGTGTCGGTGTGAGACATTAGTGAACCGTGTCAATGTGGGACATTAGTGAACCGTGTCAGTGTGGGACATTAGTGAACCGTGTCACTGTGGGTCATTAGTGAACTGTGTCGGTGTGGGACATTAGTGAACCGTGTCTGTGTGGGACATTAGTGAACCGTGTCAGTGTGGGACATCAGTGAACCGTGTCCGTGTGGGACATTAGTGAACGTGTCCGTGTGGGACATTAGTGAACCGTGTCAGTGTGGGACATTAGTGATCCGTGTCAGTGTGGGACATTAGTGAACCGTGTCAGTGTGGGACATTAGTGAACCGTGTCGGTGTGGGACATTAGTGAACCGTGTCAGTGTGGGACATCAGTGAACCGTGTCGGTGTGGGACATTAGTGAACCGTGTCAGTGTGGGACATTAGTGAACCGTGTCAGTGTGGGACATTAGTGAACCGTGTCGGTGTGGGACATTAGTGAACCGTGTCGGTGTGGGACATTAGTGAACCGTGTCGGTGTGGGACATTAGTGAACCGTGTCAGTGTGAGACATTAGTGAACCGTGTCAGTGTGAGACATTAGTGAACCGTGTCGGTGTGAGACATTAGTGAACCGTGTCAGTGTGAGACATTAGTGAACCGTGTCGGTGTGGGACATTAGTGAACCGTGTCGGTGTGGGACATTAGTGAACCCTGTCGGTGTGGGACATTAGTGAACCGTGTCAGTGTGGGACATTAGTGAACCGTGTCAGTGTGGGACATTAGTGAACCGTGTCGGTGTGGGACATGAGTGAACCGTGTCAGTGTGACACATTAGTGAACCGTGTCAGTGTGAGACATTAGTGAACCGTGTCAGTGTGGGACATTAGTGAACCGTGTCGGTGTGGAACATTAGTGAACCGGATCGGTGTGGGACATTAGTGAACCATGTCAGTGCGGGACATAAGTGAACCGTGTCGGTGTGGGACATTAGTGAACCGTGTCAGTGTGGGACATTAGTGAACCGTGTCAGTGTGGGACATTAGTGAACCGTGTCGGTGTGGGACATTAGTGAACCGTGTCGGTGTGGGACATTAGTGAACCGTGTCGGTGTGGGACATTAGTGAACCGTGTCAGTGTGAGACATTAGTGAACCGTGTCAGTGTGGGACATTAGTGAACCGTGTCAGTGTGGGACATTAGTGAACCGTGTCGGTGTGGGACATTAGTGAACCGTGTCGGTGTGGGACATTAGTGAACCGTGTCAGTGTGGGACATTAGTGAACCGTGTCAGTGTGGGACATTAGTGAACCGTGTCAGTGTGGGACATTAGTGAACCATGTCAGTGTGGGACATGAGTGAACCGTGTTAGTGTGGGACATTAGTGAACCGTGTCAGTGTGGGACATTAGTGAACCGTGTCAGTGTGGGACATTAGTGAACAGTGTCTGTTTGGGACATTAGTGAACCATGTCAGTGTGGGACATTAGTGAACCGTGTCAGTGTGGGACATTAGTGAACCGTGTCAGTGTGGGACATTAGTGAACCGTGTCAGTGTGGGACATTAGTGAACCGTGTCGGTGTGGGACATTAGTGAACCGTGTCGGTGTGGGACATTAGTGAACCATGTCAGTGCGGGACATTAGTGAACCGTGTCGGTGTGGGACATTAGTGAACCATGTCGGTGTGGGACATTAGTGAACCGTGTCGGTGTGGGACATTAGTGAACCGTGTCAGTATGAGACATTAGTGAACCGTGTCAGTGTGGGACATTAGTGAACCGTGTCGGTGTTGGACATTAGTGAACCGTGTCAGTGTGGGACATTAGTGAACCGTGTCGGTGTGGGACATTAGTGAACCGTGTCGGTGTGGGACATTAGTGAACCGTGTCGGTGTGGGACATTAGTGAACCGTGTCAGTGTGGGACATTAGTGAACCGTGTCGCTGTGGGACATTAGTGAACTGTGTCGGTGTTGGACATTAGTGAACCGTGTCAGTGTGAAACATTAGTGAACTGTGTCGGTGTGGGACATTAGTGAACCGTGTCAGTGTGGGACATTAGTGAACCGTGTCAGTGTGGGACATTAGTGAACCGTGTCAGTGTGGGACATTAGAGAACCATGTCGGTGTGGGACATTAGTGAACCGTGTCGGTGTGGGACATTAGTGAACCGTGCCAGTGCGGGACATTAGTGAACCGTGTCAGTGTGAGACATTAGTGAAGCGTGTCAGTGTGAGACATTAGTGAAGCGTGTCGGTGTGGGACATTAGTGAACCGTGTCTGTGTGGGACATTAGTGAACCGTGCCAGTGCGGGACATTAGTGAACCGTGTCAGTGTGAGACATTAGTGAACTGTGTCAGTGTGAGACATTAGTGAACCATGTCAGTGTGGGACATTAGTGAACCGTGTCTGTGTGGGACATTAGTGAACCGTGTCAGTGTGGGACATTAGTGAACCGTGTCAGTGTGGGACATTAGTGAACCCTGACAGTGTGGGACATTAGTGAACCGTGTCAGTGTGGGACATTAGTGAACCCTGACAGTGTCAGACATTAGTGAACCGTGTCGGTGTGGGACATTAGTGAACCCTGACAGTGTGGGACATTAGTGAACCGTGTCGGTGTGGGACATTAGTGAACCGTGTCGGTGTGGGACATTAGTGAACCGTGTCAGTGTTGGACATGAGTGAACCGTGTCGGTGTGGGACATTAGTGAACCGTGTCAGTGTGGGACATTAGTGAACCGTGTCAGTGTGGGACATTAGTGAACCGTGTCAGTGTGAGACATTAGTGAACCGTGTCAGTGTGAGACATTAGTGAACCGTGTCAGTGTGGGACATCAGTGAACTGTGTCGGTGTGAGACATTAGTGAACCGTGTCAATGTGGGACATTAGTGAACCGTGTCAGTGTGGGACATTAGTGAACCGTGTCACTGTGGGTCATTAGTGAACTGTGTCGGTGTGGGACATTAGTGAACCGTGTCTGTGTGGGACATTAGTGAACCGTGTCAGTGTGGGACATCAGTGAACCGTGTCCGTGTGGGACATTAGTGAACGTGTCCGTGTGGGACATTAGTGAACCGTGTCAGTGTGGGACATTAGTGATCCGTGTCAGTGTGGGACATTAGTGAACCGTGTCAGTGTGGGACATTAGTGAACCGTGTCAGTGTGGGACATTAGTGAACCGTGTCGGTGTGGGACATTAGTGAACCGTGTTGGTGTGAGACATTAGTGAAGTGTGTCGGTGTGGGACATTAGTGAACCGTGTCGGTGTTGGACATTAGTGAACCGTGTCGGTGTTGGACATTAGTGAACCGTGTCAGTGTGAGACATTAGTGAACCGTGTCAGTGTGGGACATTAGTGAACCGTGTCAGTGTTGGACATTAGTGAACCGTGTCTGTGTGGGACATTAGTGAACCGTGTCAGTGTGGGACATTAGTGAACCGTGTCAGTGTGGGACATTAGTGAACCGTGTCAGTGTGGGACATCAGTGAACCGTGTCGGTGTGGGACATTAGTGAACCGTGTCAGTGTGGGACATTAGTGAACCGTGTCGGTGTGGGACATTAGTGAACCGTGTCGGTGTGGGACATTAGTGAACCGTGTCGGTGTGGGACATTAGTGAACCGTGTCGGTGTGGGACATTAGTGAACCGTGTCAGTGTGAGACATGAGTGAACCGTGTCAGTGTGGAACATTAGTGAACCGTGTCAGTGTGAGACATTAGTGAACCGTGTCGGTGTGAGACATTCGTGAACCGTGTCAGTGTGAGACATTAGTGAACCGTGTCGGTGTGGGACATTAGTGAACCGTGTCGGTTATGGGACATTAGTGAACCCTGTCGGTGTGGGACATTAGTGAACCGTGTCAGTGTGGGACATTAGTGAACCGTGTCAGTGTGGGACATTAGTGAACCGTGTCGGTGTGGGACATGAGTGAACCGTGTCAGTGTGACACATTAGTGAACCGTGTCAGTGTGAGACATTAGTGAACTGTGTCAGTGTGGGACATTAGTGAACTGTGTCAGTGTGGGACATTAGTGAACCGTGTCAGTGTGGGACATTAGTGAACCGTGTCAGTGTGGGACATAAGTGAACCGTGTCAGTGTGGGACATTAGTGAACCGTGTCACTGTGGGTCATTAGTGAACTGTGTCGGTGTGGGACATTAGTGAACCGTGTCTGTGTGGGACATTAGTGAACCGTGTCAGTGTGGGACATCAGTGAACCGTGTCCGTGTGGGACATTAGTGAACGTGTCCGTGTGGGACATTAGTGAACCGTGTCAGTGTGGGACATTAATGATCCGTGTCAGTGTGGGACATTAGTGAACCGTGTCAGTGTGGGACATTAGTGAACCGTGTCAGTGTGGGACATTAGTGAACCGTGTCGGTGTGGGACATTAGTGAACCGTGTTGGTGTGAGACATTAGTGAAGTGTGTCGGTGTGGGACATTAGTGAACCGTGTCGGTGTTGGACATTAGTGAACCGTGTCGGTGTTGGACATTAGTGAACCGTGTCAGTGTGGGACATTAGTGAACCGTGTCAGTGTTGGACATTAGTGAACCGTGTCTGTGTGGGACATTAGTGAACCGTGTCAGTGTGGGACATTAGTGAACCGTGTCAGTGTGGGACATTAGTGAACCGTGTCAGTGTGGGACATCAGTGAACCGTGTCGGTGTGGGACATTAGTGAACCGTGTCAGTGTGGGACATTAGTGAACCGTGTCGGTGTGGGACATTAGTGAACCGTGTCGGTGTGGGACATTAGTGAACCGTGTCGGTGTGGGACATTAGTGAACCGTGTCGGTGTGGGACATTAGTGAACCGTGTCAGTGTGAGACATGAGTGAACCGTGTCAGTGTGGAACATTAGTGAACCGTGTCAGTGTGAGACATTAGTGAACCGTGTCGGTGTGAGACATTAGTGAACCGTGTCAGTGTGAGACATTAGTGAACCGTGTCGGTGTGGGACATTAGTGAACCGTGTCGGTTATGGGACATTAGTGAACCCTGTCGGTGCGGGACATTAGTGAACCGTGTCAGTGTGGGACATTAGTGAACCGTGTCAGTGTGGGACATTAGTGAACCGTGTCGGTGTGGGACATGAGTGAACCGTGTCAGTGTGACACATTAGTGAACCGTGTCAGTGTGAGACATTAGTGAACTGTGTCAGTGTGGGACAATAGTGAACTGTGTCAGTGTGGGACATTAGTGAACCGTGTCAGTGTGGGACATTAGTGAACCGTGTCAGTGTGGGACATAAGTGAACCGTGTCGGTGTGGGACATTAGTGAACCGTGTCAGTGTGGGACATTAGTGAACCGTGTCAGTGTGGGACATTAGTGAACCGTGTCGGTGTGGGACATTAGTGAACCGTGTCGGTGTGGGACATTAGTGAACCGTGTCAGTGTGAGACATTAGTGAACCGTGTCAGTGTGGGACATTAGTGAACCGTGTCCGTGTGGGACATTAGTGAACCGTGTCGGTGTGGGACATTAGTGAACCGTGTCGGTGTGGGACATTAGTGAACCGTGTCAGTGTGGGACATTAGTGAACCGTGTCAGTGTGGGACATTAGTGAACCGTGTCAGTGTGGGACATTAGTGAACCATGTCAGTGTGGGACATGAGTGAACCGTGTTAGTGTGGGACATTAGTGAACCGTGTCTGTGTGGGACATTAGTGAACCGTGTCAGTGTGGGACATTAGTGAACCGTGTCAGTGTGGGACATTAGTGAACCGTGTCAGTGTGGGACATTAGTGAACCATGTCAGTGTGGGACATGAGTGAACCGTGTTAGTGTGGGACATTAGTGAACCGTGTCAGTGTGGGACATTAGTGAACCGTGTCAGTGTGGGACATTAGTGAACAGTGTCTGTTTGGGACATTAGTGAACCATGTCAGTGTGGGACATTAGTGAACCGTGTCAGTGTGGGACATTAGTGAACCGTGTCAGTGTGGGACATTAGTGAACCGTGTCGGTGTGGGACATTAGTGAACCGTGTCGGTGTGGGACATTAGTGAGCCATGTCAGTGCGGGACATTAGTGAACCGTGTCGGTGTGGGACATTAGTGAACCCTGACAGTGTCAGACATTAGTGAACCGTGTCGGTGTGGGACATTAGTGAACCCTGACAGTGTGGGACATTAGTGAACCGTGTCAGTGTTGGACATGAGTGAACCGTGTCGGTGTGGGACATTAGTGAACCGTGTCAGTGTGGGACATTAGTGAACCGTGTCAGTGTGAGACATTAGTGAACCGTGTCAGTGTGGGACATTAGTGAACCGTGTCAGTGTGGGACATTAGTGAACCGTGTCGGTGTTGGACATTAGTGAACCGTGTCAGTGTGAGACATTAGTGAACCGTGTCAGTGTGGGACATTAGTGAACCGTGTCAGTGTTGGACATTAGTGAACCATGTCTGTGTGGGACATTAGTGAACCGTGTCAGTGTGGGACATTAGTGAACCGTGTCAGTGTGGGACATTAGTGAACCGTGTCAGTGTGGGACATTAGTGAACCGTGTCAGTGTGGGACATTAGTGAACCGTGTCAGTGTGAGACATTAGTGAACCGTGTCAGTGTGGGACATTAGTGAACCGTGTCAGTGTGGGACATTAGTGAATCGTGTCAGTGTGGGACATTTGTGAACCGTGTCACTGTGGGACATTAGTGAACCGTGTCAGTGTGGGACATTAGTGAACCGTGTCAGTGTGGGACATTAGTGAACCATGTCAGTGTGAGACATTAGTGAACCGTGTCAGTGTGAGACATTAGTGAACCGTGTCAGTGTGGGACATCAGTGAACTGTGTCGGTGTGAGACATTAGTGAACCGTGTCAATGTGGGACATTAGTGAACCGTGTCAGTGTGGGACATTAGTGAACCGTGTCGGTGTGGGACATTAGTGAACCGTGTCGGTGTGGGACATTAGTGAACCGTGTCAGTGTGGGACATTAGTGAACCGTGTCAGTGTGGGACATTAGTGAACCGTGTCAGTGTGGGACATTAGTGAACCATGTCAGTGTGGGACATGAGTGAACCGTGTTAGTGTGGGACATTAGTGAACCGTGTCAGTGTGGGACATTAGTGAACCGTGTCAGTGTGGGACATTAGTGAACAGTGTCTGTTTGGGACATTAGTGAACCATGTCAGTGTGGGACATTAGTGAACCGTGTCAGTGTGGGACATTAGTGAACCGTGTCAGTGTGGGACATTAGTGAACCGTGTCAGTGTGGGACATTAGTGAACCGTGTCGGTGTGGGACATTAGTGAACCGTGTCGGTGTGGGACATTAGTGAACCATGTCAGTGCGGGACATTAGTGAACCGTGTCGGTGTGGGACATTAGTGAACCATGTCAGTGCGGGACATTAGTGAACCGTGTCGGTGTGGGACATTAGTGAACCGTGTCTGTGTGGGACATTAGTGAACCGTGTCAGTGTGGGACATCAGTGAACCGTGTCCGTGTGGGACATGAGTGAACGTGTCCGTGTGGGACATTAGTGAACCGTGTCAGTGTGGGACATTAGTGAACCGTGTCAGTGTGGGACATTAGTGAACCGTGTCAGTGTGGGACATTAGTGAACCGTGTCGGTGTGGGACATTAGTGAACCGTGTTGGTGTGAGACATTAGTGAAGTGTGTCGGTGTGGGACATTAGTGAACCGTGTCGGTGTTGGACATTAGTGAACCGTGTCAGTGTGGGACATTAGTGAACCGTGTCGGTGTGGGACATTAGTGAACCGTGTCAGTGTTGGACATTTGTGAACCGTGTCAGTGTGGGACATTAGTGAACTGTGTCAGTGTGAGACATTAGTGAACCGTGTCAGTGTGGGACATTAGTGAACCGTGTCGGTGTGGGACATTAGTGAACCGTGTCAGTGTGGGACATCAGTGAACCGTGTCGGTGTGGGACATTAGTGAACCGTGTCAGTGTGGGACATTAGTGAACCGTGTCAGTGTGGGACATTCGTGAACCGTGTCGGTGTGGGACATTAGTGAACCGTGCCAGTGCGGGACATTAGTGAACCGTGTCAGTGTGAGACATTAGTGAAGCGTGTCAGTGTGAGACATTAGTGAAGCGTGTCGGTGTGGGACATTAGTGAACCGTGTCTGTGTGGGACATTAGTGAACCGTGCCAGTGCGGGACATTAGTGAACCGTGTCAGTGTGAGACATTAGTGAACTGTGTCAGTGTGAGACATTAGTGAACCATGTCAGTGTGGGACATTAGTGAACCGTGTCTGTGTGGGACATTAGTGAACCGTGTCAGTGTGGGACATTAGTGAACCGTGTCAGTGTGGGACATTAGTGAACCCTGACAGTGTGGGACATTAGTGAACCGTGTCAGTGTGGGACATTAGTGAACCCTGACAGTGTCAGACATCAGTGAAGCGTGTCAGTGTGGGACATTAGTGAACAGTGTCGGTGTGGGACATTAGTGAACCGTGTCAGTGTTGGACATGAGTGAACCGTGTCGGTATGGGACATTAGTGAACCGTGTCAGTGTGGGACATTAGTGAACCGTGTCAGTGTGAGACATTAGTGAACCGTGTCAGTGTCGGACATTAGTGAACCGTGTCAGTGTGGGACATTAGTGAACCGTGTCGGTGTTGGACATTAGTGAACCGTGTCAGTGTGAGACATTAGTGAACCGTGTCAGTGTGGGATCTTTGTGAACCGTGTCAGTGTTGGACATTAGTGAACCGTGTCTGTGTGGGACATTAGTGAACCCTGACAGTGTGGGACATTAGTGAACCGTGTCAGTGTGGGACATTAGTGAACCCTGACAGTGTCAGACATTAGTGAAGCGTGTCGGTGTGGGGCATTAGTGAACCCTGACAGTGTCAGACATTAGTGAACCGTGTCGGTGTGGGACATTAGTGAACCCTGACAGTGTGGGACATTAGTGAACCGTGTCAGTGTTGGACATGAGTGAACCGTGTCGGTGTGGGACATTAGTGAACCGTGTCAGTGTGGGACATTAGTGAACCGTGTCAGTGTGAGACATTAGTGAACCGTGTCAGTGTGGGACATTAGTGAACCGTGTCAGTGTGGGACATTAGTGAACCGTGTCGGTGTTGGACATTAGTGAACCGTGTCAGTGTGAGACATTAGTGAACCGTGTCAGTGTGGGACATTAGTGAACCGTGTCAGTGTTGGACATTAGTGAACCGTGTCAGTGTGGGACATTAGTGAACCGTGTCAGTGTGGGACATTAGTGAACCGTGTCAGTGTGGGACATTAGTGAACCGTGTCAGTGTGGGACATTAGTGAACCGTGTCAGTGTGAGACATTAGTGAACCGTGTCAGTGTGGGACATTAGTGAACCGTGTCAGTGTTGGACATTAGTGAATCGTGTCAGTGTGGGACATTTGTGAACCGTGTCACTGTGGGACATTAGTGAACCGTGTCAGTGTGGGACATTAGTGAACCGTGTCAGTGTGGGACATTAGTGAACCGTGTCAGTGTGGGACATTAGTGAACCGTGTCAGTGTGGGACATTAGTGAACAGTGTCTGTTTGGGACATTAGTGAACCATGTCAGTGTGGGACATTAGTGAACCGTGTCAGTGTGGGACATTAGTGAACCGTGTCAGTGTGGGACATTAGTGAACCGTGTCAGTGTGGGACATTAGTGAACCGTGTCGGTGTGGGACATTAGTGAACCGTGTCGGTGTGGGACATTAGTGAACCATGTCAGTGCGGGACATTAGTGAACCGTGTCGGTGTGGGACATTAGTGAACCATGTCGGTGTGGGACATTAGTGAACCGTGTCGGTGTGGGACATTAGTGAACCGTGTCAGTATGAGACATTAGTGAACCGTGTCAGTGTGGGACATTAGTGAACCGTGTCGGTGTTGGACATTAGTGAACCGTGTCAGTGTGGGACATTAGTGAACCGTGTCGGTGTGGGACATTAGTGAACCGTGTCGGTGTGGGACATTAGTGAACCGTGTCGGTGTGGGACATTAGTGAACCGTGTCAGTGTGGGACATTAGTGAACCGTGTCGCTGTGGGACATTAGTGAACTGTGTCGGTGTTGGACATTAGTGAACCGTGTCAGTGTGAAACATTAGTGAACTGTGTCGGTGTGGGACATTAGTGAACCGTGTCAGTGTGGGACATTAGTGAACCGTGTCAGTGTGGGACATTAGTGAACCGTGTCAGTGTGGGACATTAGAGAACCATGTCGGTGTGGGACATTAGTGAACCGTGTCGGTGTGGGACATTAGTGAACCGTGCCAGTGCGGGACATTAGTGAACCGTGTCAGTGTGAGACATTAGTGAAGCGTGTCAGTGTGAGACATTAGTGAAGCGTGTCGGTGTGGGGCATTAGTGAACCGTGTCTGTGTGGGACATTAGTGAACCGTGCCAGTGCGGGACATTAGTGAACCGTGTCAGTGTGAGACATTAGTGAACTGTGTCAGTGTGAGACATTAGTGAACCATGTCAGTGTGGGACATTAGTGAACCGTGTCTGTGTGGGACATTAGTGAACCGTGTCAGTGTGGGACATTAGTGAACCGTGTCAGTGTGGGACATTAGTGAACCCTGACAGTGTGGGACATTAGTGAACCGTGTCAGTGTGGGACATTAGTGAACCCTGACAGTGTCAGACATTAGTGAACCGTGTCGGTGTGGGACATTAGTGAACCCTGACAGTGTGGGACATTAGTGAACCGTGTCGGTGTGGGACATTAGTGAACCGTGTCGGTGTGGGACATTAGTGAACCGTGTCAGTGTTGGACATGAGTGAACCGTGTCGGTGTGGGACATTAGTGAACCGTGTCAGTGTGGGACATTAGTGAACCGTGTCAGTGTGGGACATTAGTGAACCGTGTCAGTGTGAGACATTAGTGAACCGTGTCAGTGTGAGACATTAGTGAACCGTGTCAGTGTGGGACATCAGTGAACTGTGTCGGTGTGAGACATTAGTGAACCGTGTCAATGTGGGACATTAGTGAACCGTGTCAGTGTGGGACATTAGTGAACCGTGTCACTGTGGGTCATTAGTGAACTGTGTCGGTGTGGGACATTAGTGAACCGTGTCTGTGTGGGACATTAGTGAACCGTGTCAGTGTGGGACATCAGTGAACCGTGTCCGTGTGGGACATTAGTGAACGTGTCCGTGTGGGACATTAGTGAACCGTGTCAGTGTGGGACATTAGTGATCGTGTCAGTGTGGGACATTAGTGAACCGTGTCAGTGTGGGACATTAGTGAACCGTGTCAGTGTGGGACATTAGTGAACCGTGTCGGTGTGGGACATTAGTGAACCGTGTTGGTGTGAGACATTAGTGAAGTGTGTCGGTGTGGGACATTAGTGAACCGTGTCGGTGTTGGACATTAGTGAACCGTGTCGGTGTTGGACATTAGTGAACCGTGTCAGTGTGAGACATTAGTGAACCGTGTCAGTGTGGGACATTAGTGAACCGTGTCAGTGTTGGACATTAGTGAACCGTGTCTGTGTGGGACATTAGTGAACCGTGTCAGTGTGGGACATTAGTGAACCGTGTCAGTGTGGGACATTAGTGAACCGTGTCAGTGTGGGACATCAGTGAACCGTGTCGGTGTGGGACATTAGTGAACCGTGTCAGTGTGGGACATTAGTGAACCGTGTCGGTGTGGGACATTAGTGAACCGTGTCGGTGTGGGACATTAGTGAACCGTGTCGGTGTGGGACATTAGTGAACCGTGTCGGTGTGGGACATTAGTGAACCGTGTCAGTGTGAGACATGAGTGAACCGTGTCAGTGTGGAACATTAGTGAACCGTGTCAGTGTGAGACATTAGTGAACCGTGTCGGTGTGAGACATTAGTGAACCGTGTCAGTGTGAGACATTAGTGAACCGTGTCGGTGTGGGACATTAGTGAACCGTGTCGGTTATGGGACATTAGTGAACCCTGTCGGTGTGGGACATTAGTGAACCGTGTCAGTGTGGGACATTAGTGAACCGTGTCAGTGTGGGACATTAGTGAACCGTGTCGGTGTGGGACATGAGTGAACCGTGTCAGTGTGACACATTAGTGAACCGTGTCAGTGTGAGACATTAGTGAACTGTGTCAGTGTGGGACATTAGTGAACTGTGTCAGTGTGGGACATTAGTGAACCGTGTCAGTGTGGGACATTAGTGAACCGTGTCAGTGTGGGACATAAGTGAACCGTGTCAGTGTGGGACATTAGTGAACCGTGTCACTGTGGGTCATTAGTGAACTGTGTCGGTGTGGGACATTAGTGAACCGTGTCTGTGTGGGACATTAGTGAACCGTGTCAGTGTGGGACATCAGTGAACCGTGTCCGTGTGGGACATTAGTGAACGTGTCCGTGTGGGACATTAGTGAACCGTGTCAGTGTGGGACATTAGTGATCCGTGTCAGTGTGGGACATTAGTGAACCGTGTCAGTGTGGGACATTAGTGAACCGTGTCAGTGTGGGACATTAGTGAACCGTGTCGGTGTGGGACATTAGTGAACCGTGTTGGTGTGAGACATTAGTGAAGTGTGTCGGTGTGGGACATTAGTGAACCGTGTCGGTGTTGGACATTAGTGAACCGTGTCGGTGTTGGACATTAGTGAACCGTGTCAGTGTGAGACATTAGTGAACCGTGTCAGTGTGGGACATTAGTGAACCGTGTCAGTGTTGGACATTAGTGAACTGTGTCTGTGTGGGACATTAGTGAACCGTGTCAGTGTGGGACATTAGTGAACCGTGTCAGTGTGGGACATTAGTGAACCGTGTCAGTGTGGGACATCAGTGAACCGTGTCGGTGTGGGACATTAGTGAACCGTGTCAGTGTGGGACATTAGTGAACCGTGTCGGTGTGGGACATTAGTGAACCGTGTCGGTGTGGGACATTAGTGAACCGTGTCGGTGTGGGACATTAGTGAACCGTGTCGGTGTGGGACATTAGTGAACCGTGTCAGTGTGAGACATGAGTGAACCGTGTCAGTGTGGAACATTAGTGAACCGTGTCAGTGTGAGACATTAGTGAACCGTGTCGGTGTGAGACATTAGTGAACCGTGTCAGTGTGAGACATTAGTGAACCGTGTCGGTGTGGGACATTAGTGAACCGTGTCGGTTATGGGACATTAGTGAACCCTGTCGGTGTGGGACATTAGTGAACCGTGTCAGTGTGGGACATTAGTGAACCGTGTCAGTGTGGGACATTAGTGAACCGTGTCGGTGTGGGACATGAGTGAACCGTGTCAGTGTGACACATTAGTGAACCGTGTCAGTGTGAGACATTAGTGAACTGTGTCAGTGTGGGACATTAGTGAACTGTGTCAGTGTGGGACATTAGTGAACCGTGTCAGTGTGGGACATTAGTGAACCGTGTCAGTGTGGGACATAAGTGAACCGTGTCGGTGTGGGACATTAGTGAACCGTGTCAGTGTGGGACATTAGTGAACCGTGTCAGTGTGGGACATTAGTGAACCGTGTCGGTGTGGGACATTAGTGAACCGTGTCGGTGTGGGACATTAGTGAACTGTGTCGGTGTGGGACATTAGTGAACCGTGTCGGTGTGGGACATTAGTGAACCGTGTCAGTGTGAGACATTAGTGAACCGTGTCAGTGTGGGACATTAGTGAACCGTGTCCGTGTGGGACATTAGTGAACCGTGTCGGTGTGGGACATTAGTGAACCGTGTCGGTGTGGGACATTAGTGAACCGTGTCAGTGTGGGACATTAGTGAACCGTGTCAGTGTGGGACATTAGTGAACCGTGTCAGTGTGGGACATTAGTGAACCATGTCAGTGTGGGACATGAGTGAACCGTGTTAGTGTGGGACATTAGTGAACCGTGTCAGTGTGGGACATTAGTGAACCGTGTCAGTGTGGGACATTAGTGAACAGTGTCTGTTTGGGACATTAGTGAACCATGTCAGTGTGGGACATTAGTGAACCGTGTCAGTGTGGGACATTAGTGAACCGTGTCAGTGTGGGACATTAGTGAACCGTGTCGGTGTGGGACATTAGTGAACCGTGTCGGTGTGGGACATTAGTGAACCATGTCAGTGCGGGACATTAGTGAACCGTGTCGGTGTGGGACATTAGTGAACCCTGACAGTGTCAGACATTAGTGAACCGTGTCGGTGTGGGACATTAGTGAACCCTGACAGTGTGGGACATTAGTGAACCGTGTCAGTGTTGGACATGAGTGAACCGTGTCGGTGTGGGACATTAGTGAACCGTGTCAGTGTGGGACATTAGTGAACCGTGTCAGTGTGAGACATTAGTGAACCGTGTCAGTGTGGGACATTAGTGAACCGTGTCAGTGTGGGACATTAGTGAACCGTGTCGGTGTTGGACATTAGTGAACCGTGTCAGTGTGAGACATTAGTGAACCGTGTCAGTGTGGGACATTAGTGAACCGTGTCAGTGTTGGACATTAGTGAACCATGTCTGTGTGGGACATTAGTGAACCGTGTCAGTGTGGGACATTAGTGAACCGTGTCAGTGTGGGACATTAGTGAACCGTGTCAGTGTGGGACATTAGTGAACCGTGTCAGTGTGGGACATTAGTGAACCGTGTCAGTGTGAGACATTAGTGAACCGTGTCAGTGTGGGACATTAGTGAACCGTGTCAGTGTGGGACATTAGTGAATCGTGTCAGTGTGGGACATTTGTGAACCGTGTCACTGTGGGACATTAGTGAACCGTGTCAGTGTGGGACATTAGTGAACCGTGTCAGTGTGGGACATTAGTGAACCATGTCAGTGTGAGACATTAGTGAACCGTGTCAGTGTGAGACATTAGTGAACCGTGTCAGTGTGGGACATCAGTGAACTGTGTCGGTGTGAGACATTAGTGAACCGTGTCAATGTGGGACATTAGTGAACCGTGTCAGTGTGGGACATTAGTGAACCGTGTCGGTGTGGGACATTAGTGAACCGTGTCGGTGTGGGACATTAGTGAACCGTGTCAGTGTGGGACATTAGTGAACCGTGTCAGTGTGGGACATTAGTGAACCGTGTCAGTGTGGGACATTAGTGAACCATGTCAGTGTGGGACATGAGTGAACCGTGTTAGTGTGGGACATTAGTGAACCGTGTCAGTGTGGGACATTAGTGAACCGTGTCAGTGTGGGACATTAGTGAACAGTGTCTGTTTGGGACATTAGTGAACCATGTCAGTGTGGGACATTAGTGAACCGTGTCAGTGTGGGACATTAGTGAACCGTGTCAGTGTGGGACATTAGTGAACCGTGTCAGTGTGGGACATTAGTGAACCGTGTCGGTGTGGGACATTAGTGAACCGTGTCGGTGTGGGACATTAGTGAACCATGTCAGTGCGGGACATTAGTGAACCGTGTCGGTGTGGGACATTAGTGAACCATGTCAGTGCGGGACATTAGTGAACCGTGTCGGTGTGGGACATTAGTGAACCGTGTCTGTGTGGGACATTAGTGAACCGTGTCAGTGTGGGACATCAGTGAACCGTGTCCGTGTGGGACATGAGTGAACGTGTCCGTGTGGGACATTAGTGAACCGTGTCAGTGTGGGACATTAGTGATCCGTGTCAGTGTGGGACATTAGTGAACCGTGTCAGTGTGGGACATTAGTGAACCGTGTCAGTGTGGGACATTAGTGAACCGTGTCGGTGTGGGACATTAGTGAACCGTGTTGGTGTGAGACATTAGTGAAGTGTGTCGGTGTGGGACATTAGTGAACCGTGTCGGTGTTGGACATTAGTGAACCGTGTCAGTGTGGGACATTAGTGAACCGTGTCGGTGTGGGACATTAGTGAACCGTGTCAGTGTTGGACATTTGTGAACCGTGTCAGTGTGGGACATTAGTGAACTGTGTCAGTGTGAGACATTAGTGAACCGTGTCAGTGTGGGACATTAGTGAACCGTGTCGGTGTGGGACATTAGTGAACCGTGTCAGTGTGGGACATCAGTGAACCGTGTCGGTGTGGGACATTAGTGAACCGTGTCAGTGTGGGACATTAGTGAACCGTGTCAGTGTGGGACATTCGTGAACCGTGTCGGTGTGGGACATTAGTGAACCGTGCCAGTGCGGGACATTAGTGAACCGTGTCAGTGTGAGACATTAGTGAAGCGTGTCAGTGTGAGACATTAGTGAAGCGTGTCGGTGTGGGACATTAGTGAACCGTGTCAGTGTGAGACATTAGTGAACTGTGTCAGTGTGAGACATTAGTGAACCATGTCAGTGTGGGACATTAGTGAACCGTGTCTGTGTGGGACATTAGTGAACCGTGTCAGTGTGGGACATTAGTGAACCGTGTCTGTGTGGGACATTAGTGAACCGTGCCAGTGCGGGACATTAGTGAACCGTGTCAGTGTGAGACATTAGTGAACTGTGTCAGTGTGAGACATTAGTGAACCATGTCAGTGTGGGACATTAGTGAACCGTGTCTGTGTGGGACATTAGTGAACCGTGTCAGTGTGGGACATTAGTGAACCGTGTCAGTGTGGGACATTAGTGAACCGTGTCGGTGTGGGACATTAGTGAACCCTGACAGTGTGGGACATTAGTGAACCGTGTCAGTGTGGGACATTAGTGAACCCTGACAGTGTCAGACATCAGTGAAGCGTGTCGGTGTGGGATATTAGTGAACCCTGACAGTGTGGGACATTAGTGAACCGTGTCAGTGTTGGACATGAGTGAACCGTGTCGGTGTGGGACATTAGTGAACCGTGTCAGTGTGGGACATTAGTGAAACGTGTCAGTGTGAGACATTAGTGAACCGTGTCAGTGTCGGACATTAGTGAACCGTGTCAGTGTGGGACATTAGTGAACCGTGTCGGTGTTGGACATTAGTGAACCGTGTCAGTGTGAGACATTAGTGAACCGTGTCAGTGTGGGATCTTAGTGAACCGTGTCAGTGTTGGACATTAGTGAACCGTGTCTGTGTGGGACATTAGTGAACCATGTCAGTGTGGGACATTAGTGAACCCTGACAGTGTCAGACATTAGTGAAGCGTGTCGGTGTGGGGCATTAGTGAACCCTGACAGTGTCAGACATTAGTGAACCGTGTCGGTGTGGGACATTAGTGAACCGTGTCAGTGTGGGACATGAGTGAACCGTGTCGGTGTGGGACATTAGTGAACCGTGTCAGTGTGGGACATTAGTGAACCGTGTCAGTGTGAGACATTAGTGAACCGTGTCAGTGTGGGACATTAGTGAACCGTGTCAGTGTGGGACATTAATGAACCGTGTCGGTGTTGGACATTAGTGAACCGTGTCAGTGTGAGACATTAGTGAACCGTGTCAGTGTGGGACATTAGTGAACCGTGTCAGTGTTGGACATTAGTGAACCGTGTCAGTGTGGGACATTAGTGAACCGTGTCAGTGTGGGACATTAGTGAACCGTGTCAGTGTGGGACATTAGTGAACCGTATCAGTGTGGGACATTAGTGAACCGTGTCAGTGTGAGACATTAGTGAACCGTGTCAGTGTGGGACATTAGTGAACCGTGTCAGTGTGGGACATTAGTGAATCGTGTCAGTGTGGGACATTTGTGAACCGTGTCACTGTGGGACATTAGTGAACCGTGTCAGTGTGGGACATTAGTGAACCGTGTCAGTGTGGGACATTAGTGAACCATGTCAGTGTGAGACATTAGTGAACCGTGTCAGTGTGAGACATTAGTGAACCGTGTCAGTGTGGGACATCAGTGAACTGTGTCGGTGTGAGACATTAGTGAACCGTGTCAATGTGGGACATTAGTGAACCGTGTCAGTGTGGGACATTAGTGAACCGTGTCGGTGTGGGACATTAGTGAACCGTGTCGGTGTGGGACATTAGTGAACCGTGTCAGTGTGGGACATTAGTGAACCGTGTCAGTGTGGGACATTAGTGAACCGTGTCAGTGTGGGACATTAGTGAACCATGTCAGTGTGGGACATGAGTGAACCGTGTTAGTGTGGGACATTAGTGAACCGTGTCAGTGTGGGACATTAGTGAACCGTGTCAGTGTGGGACATTAGTGAACAGTGTCTGTTTGGGACATTAGTGAACCATGTCAGTGTGGGACATTAGTGAACCGTGTCAGTGTGGGACATTAGTGAACCGTGTCAGTGTGGGACATTAGTGAACCGTGTCAGTGTGGGACATTAGTGAACCGTGTCGGTGTGGGACATTAGTGAACCGTGTCGGTGTGGGACATTAGTGAACCATGTCAGTGCGGGACATTAGTGAACCGTGTCGGTGTGGGACATTAGTGAACCATGTCAGTGCGGGACATTAGTGAACCGTGTCGGTGTGGGACATTAGTGAACCGTGTCAGTGTGGGACATTAGTGAACCGTGTCGGTGTTGGACATTAGTGAACCGTGTCAGTGTGGGACATTAGTGAACCGTGTCGGTGTGGGACATTAGTGAACCGTGTCGGTGTGGGACATTAGTGAACCGTGTCGGTGTGGGACATTAGTGAACCGTGTCAGTGTGGGACATTAGTGAACCGTGTCGCTGTGGGACATTAGTGAACTGTGTCGGTGTTGGACATTAGTGAACCGTGTCAGTGTGAAACATTAGTGAACTGTGTCGGTGTGGGACATTAGTGAACCGTGTCAGTGTGGGACATTAGTGAACCGTGTCAGTGTGGGACATTAGTGAACCGTGTCGGTGTGGGACATTAGTGAATCGTGTCAGTGTGGGACATTAGAGAACCGTGTCGGTGTGGGACATTAGTGAACCGTGTCGGTGTGGGACATTAGTGAACCGTGCCGGTGCGGGACATTAGTGAACCGTGTCAGTGTGAGACATTAGTGAACCGTGCAGTGTGGGACATTAGTGAACCGTGTCAGTGTGGGACATTAGTGAACCGTGTCAGTGTGGGACATTAGTGAACCGTGTCTGTGTGGGACATTAGTGAACCGTGTCTGTGTGGGACATTAGTGAACCGTGTCAGTGTGAGACATTAGTGAACCGTGTCAGTGTGGGACATTAGTGAACCGTGTCAGTGTGGGACATTAGTGAACCGTGTCAGTGTGGGACATTAGTGAACCGTGTCAGTGTGGGACATTAGTGAACCGTGTCGGTGTGGGACATTAGTGAACCGTGTCAGTGTGGGACATTAGTGAACCGTGTCAGTGTGGGACATTAGTGAACCGTGTCAGTGTGGGACATTAGTGAACCGTGTCGGTGTGGGACATTAGTGAACCGTGTCAGTGTTGGACATTAGTGAACCGTGTCAGTGTGAAACATTAGTGAACTGTGTCGGTGTGGGACATTAGTGAACCGTGTCAGTGTGGGACATGAGTGAACCGTGTCGGTGTGGGACATTAGTGAACTCTGACAGTGTGGGACATTAGTGAACCGTGTCAGTGTTGGACATGAGTGAACCGTGTCAGTGTGGGACATTAGTGAACCGTGTCGGTGTGGGACATTAGTGAACCATGTCAGTGTGGGACATTAGTGAACCGTGTCAGTGTGAGACATTAGTGAACCGTGTCAGTGTGGGACATTAGTGAACCGTGCAGTGTGGGACATTAGTGAACCGTGTCGGTGTTGGACATTAGTGAACCGTGTCAGTGTGAGACATTAGTGAACCGTGTCAGTGTGGGACATTAGTGAACCGTGTCAGTGTTGGACATTAGTGAACCGTGTCTGTGTGGGACATTAGTGAACCCTGACAGTGTGGGACATTAGTGAACCGTGTCAGTGTGGGACATTAGTGAACCCTGACAGTGTCAGACATTAGTGAAGCATGTCGGTGTGGGGCATTAGTGAACCCTGACAGTGTGGGACATGAGTGAACCGTGTCAGTGTGGGACATTAGTGAACCCTGACAGTGTGGGACATTAGTGAACCGTGTCAGTGTTGGACATGAGTGAACCGTGTCAGTGTGGGACATTAGTGAACCGTGTCGGTGTGGGACATTAGTGAACCGTGTCAGTGTGGGACATTAGTGAACCGTGTCAGTGTGAGACATTAGTGAACCGTGTCAGTGTGGGACATTAGTGAACCGTGTCAGTGTGGGACATTAGTGAACCGTGTCGGTGTTGGACATTAGTGAACCGTGTCAGTGTGAGACATTAGTGAACCGTGTCAGTGTGGGACATTAGTGAACCGTGTCAGTGTTGGACATGAGTGAACCGTGTCTGTGTGGGACATTAGTGAACCGTGTCAGTGTGGGACATTAGTGAACCGTGTCAGTGTGGGACATTAGTGAACCGTGTCAGTGTGGGACATTAGTGAACCGTGTCAGTGTGGGACATTAGTGAACCGTGTCTGTGTGGGACATTAGTGAACCGTGTCAGTGGGAGACATTAGTGAACCGTGTCAGTGTGGGACATTAGTGAACCGTGTCAGTGTGGGACATTAGTGAATCGTGTCAGTGTGGGACATTAGTGAACCGTGTCAGTGTGGGACATTAGTGAACCGTGTCAGTGTGGGACATTAGTGAACCGTGTCAGTGTGAGACATTAGTGAACCGTGTCAGTGTGAGACATTAGTGAACCGTGTCAGTGTGGGACATCAGTGAACTGTGTCGGTGTGAGACATTAGTGAACCGTGTCAATGTGGGACATTAGTGAACCGTGTCAGTGTGGGACATTAGTGAACCGTGTCACTGTGGGTCATTAGTGAACTGTGTCGGTGTGGGACATTAGTGAACCGTGTCAGTGTGGGACATTAGTGAACCGCGTCGGTGTGGGACATTAGTGAACCGTGTCGGTGTGGGACATTAGTGAACTGTGTCGGTGTGGGACATTAGTGAACCGTGTCGGTGTGGGACATTAGTGAACCGTGTCAGTGTGAGACATTAGTGAACCGTGTCAGTGTGGGACATTAGTGAACCGTGTCACTGTGGGACATTAGTGAACCGTGTCGGTGTGGGACATTAGTGAACCGTGTCGGTGTGGGACATTAGTGAACCGTGTCAGTGTGGGACATTAGTGAACCGTGTCAGTGTGGGACATGAGTGAACCGTGTTAGTGTGGGACATTAGTGAACCGTGTCAGTGTGGGACATTAGTGAACCGTGTCAGTGTGGGACATTAGTGAACAGTGTCTGTTTGGGACATTAGTGAACCATGTCAGTGTGGGACATTAGTGAACCGTGTCAGTGTGGGACATTAGTGAACCGTGTCAGTGTGGGACATTAGTGAACCGTGTCAGTGTGGGACATTAGTGAACCGTGTCGGTGTGGGACATTAGTGAACCATGTCAGTGCGGGACATTAGTGAACCGTGTCGGTGTGGGACATTAGTGAACCATGTCAGTGCGGGACATTAGTGAACCGTGTCGGTGTGGGACATTAGTGAACCGTGTCAGTATGAGACATTAGTGAACCGTGTCAGTGTGGGACATTAGTGAACCGTGTCGGTGTGAGACATTAGTGAACCGTGTCAGTGTGGGACATTAGTGAACCGCGTCGGTGTGGGACATTAGTGAACCGTGTCCGTGTGGGACATTAGTGAACTGTGTCGGTGTGGGACATTAGTGAACCGTGTCGGTGTGGGACATTAGTGAACCGTGTCAGTGTGAGACATTAGTGAACCGTGTCAGTGTGGGACATTAGTGAACCGTGTCACTGTGGGACATTAGTGAACCGTGTCGGTGTGGGACATTAGTGAACCGTGTCGGTGTGGGACATTAGTGAACCGTGTCGGTGTGGGACATTAGTGAACCGTGTCAGTGTGGGACATTAGTGAACCGTGTCAGTGTGGGACATGAGTGAACCGTGTTAGTGTGGGACATTAGTGAACCGTGTCAGTGTGGGACATTAGTGAACCGTGTCAGTGTGGGACATTAGTGAACAGTGTCTGTTTGGGACATTAGTGAACCATGTCAGTGTGGGACATTAGTGAACCGTGTCAGTGTGGGACATTAGTGAACCGTGTCAGTGTGGGACATTAGTGAACCGTGTCAGTGTGGGACATTAGTGAACCGTGTCGGTGTGGGACATTAGTGAACCGTGTCGGTGTGGGACATTAGTGAACCATGTCAGTGCGGGACATTAGTGAACCGTGTCGGTGTGGGACATTAGTGAACCGTGTCGGTGTGGGACATTAGTGAACCGTGTCGGTGTGGGACATTAGTGAACCGTGTCGGTGTGGGACATTAGTGAACCGTGTCAGTGTGAGACATTAGTGAACCGTGTCAGTGTGGGACATTAGTGAACCGTGTCAGTGTGGGACATTAGTGAACCGTGGCGGTGTGGGACATTAGTGAACCGTGTCAGTGTGGGACATTAGTGAACCGTGTCAGTGTGGGACATTAGTGAACCGTGTCAGTGTGGGACATTAGTGAACCATGTCAGTGTGGGACATGAGTGAACCGTGTTAGTGTGGGACATTAGTGAACCGTGTCAGTGTGGGACATTAGTGAACCGTGTCAGTGTGGGATATTAGTGAACAGTGTCTGTTTGGGACATTAGTGAACCATGTCAGTGTGGGACATTAGTGAACCGTGTCAGTGTGGGACATTAGTGAACCGTGTCAGTGTGGGACATTAGTGAACCGTGTCAGTGTGGGACATTAGTGAACCGTGTCGGTGTGGGACATTAGTGAACCGTGTCGGTGTGGGACATTAGTGAACCATGTCAGTGCGGGACATTAGTGAACCGTGTCGGTGTGGGACATTAGTGAACCATGTCAGTGCGGGACATTAGTGAACCGTGTCGGTGTGGGACATTAGTGAACCGTGTCAGTATGAGACATTAGTGAACCGTGTCAGTGTGGGACATTAGTGAACCGTGTCGGTGTGAGACATTAGTGAACCGTGTCAGTGTGGGACATTAGTGAACCGTGTCGGTGTGGGACATTAGTGAACCGTGTCGGTGCGGGACATTAGTGAACCGTGTCAGTGTGGGACATTAGTGAACCGTGTCGGTGTTGGACATTAGTGAACCGTGTCAGTGTGGGACATTAGTGAACCGTGTCGGTGTGGGACATTAGTGAACCGTGTCTGTGTGGGACATTAGTGAACCGTGTCAGTGTGGGACATTAGTGAACTGTGTCAGTGTGGGACATTAGTGAACCGTGTCAGTGTGGGACATTAGTGAACCGTGTCGGTGTGGGACATTAGTGAACCGTGTCGGTGTGGGACATTAGTGAACCGTGTCGCTGTGGGACATTAGTGAACTGTGTCGGTGTTGGACATTAGTGAACCGTGTCAGTGTGAAACATTAGTGAACTGTGTCGGTGTGGGACATTAGTGAACCGTGTCAGTGTGGGACATTAGTGAACCGTGTCAGTGTGGGACATTAGTGAACCGTGTCGGTGTGGGACATTAGTGAACCGTGTCAGTGTGGGACATTAGAGAACCGTGTCGGTGTGGGACATTAGTGAACCGTGTCGGTGTGGGACATTAGTGAACCGTGCCAGTGCGGGACATTAGTGAACCGTGTCAGTGTGAGACATTAGTGAAGCGTGTCAGTGTGAGACATTAGTGAAGCGTGTCGGTGTGGGACATTAGTGAACCGTGTCTGTGTGGGACATTAGTGAACCGTGCCAGTGCGGGACATTAGTGAACCGTGTCAGTGTGAGACATTAGTGAACTGTGTCAGTGTGAGACATTAGTGAACCATGTCAGTGTGGGACATTAGTGAACCGTGTCTGTGTGGGACATTAGTGAACCGTGTCAGTGTGGGACATTAGTGAACCGTGTCAGTGTGGGACATTAGTGAACCCTGACAGTGTGGGACATTAGTGAACCGTGTCAGTGTGGGACATTAGTGAACCCTGACAGTGTCAGACATCAGTGAAGCGTGTCGGTGTGGGACATTAGTGAACCCTGACAGTGTGGGACATTAGTGAACCGTGTCGGTGTGGGACATTAGTGAACCGTGTCGGTGTGGGACATTAGTGAACCGTGTCAGTGTTGGACATGAGTGAACCGTGTCGGTGTGGGACATTAGTGAACCGTGTCAGTGTGGGACATTAGTGAACCTTGTCAGTGTGAGACATTAGTGAACCGTGTCAGTGTCGGACATTAGTGAACCGTGTCAGTGTGGGACATTAGTGAACCGTGTCGGTGTTGGACATTAGTGAACCGTGTCAGTGTGAGACATTAGTGAACCGTGTCAGTGTGGGATCTTAGTGAACCGTGTCAGTGTTGGACATTAGTGAACCGTGTCTGTGTGGGACATTAGTGAACCCTGACAGTGTGGGACATTAGTGAACCGTGTCAGTGTGGGACATTAGTGAACCGTGTCAGTGTGGGACATTAGTGAACCCTGACAGTGTCAGACATTAGTGAAGCGTGTCGGTGTGGGACATTAGTGAACCCTGACAGTGTGGGACATTAGTGAACCGTGTCAGTGTTGGACATGAGTGAACCGTGTCGGTGTGGGACATTAGTGAACCGTGTCAGTGTGGGACATTAGTGAACCGTGTCAGTGTGAGACATTAGTGAACCGTGTCAGTGTGAGACATTAGTGAACCGTGTCTGTGTGGGACATTAGTGAACCGTGTCAGTGTGAGACATTAGTGAACCGTGTCGGTGTGGGACATTAGTGAACCGTGTCAGTGTGAGACATTAGTGAACCGTGTCAGTGTACGACATTAGTGAACCATGTCGGTGTGGGACATTAGTGAACCGTGTCAGTGTGAGACATTAGTGAACCGTGTCAGTGTGGGACATTAGTGAACTGTGTCAGTGTGGGACATTAGTGAACAGTGTCAGTGTGGGACATTAGTGAACCCTGTCGGTGTGGGACATTAGTGAACCGTGTCAGTGCGGGACATTAGTGAACCGTGTCAGTGTGGGACATTAGTGAACCGTGTCGGTGTGGGACATTAGTGAACCGTGTCAGTGTGAGAAATTAGTGAACCGTGTCAGTGTGGGACATTAGTGAACCGTGTCTGTGTGGGACATTAGTGAACCGTGTCAGTGTGGGACATTAGTGAACCGTGTCAGTGTGGGACATTAGTGAACCGTGTCAGTGTGGCACATTAGTGTACTGTGTCAGTGTGGGAAATTAGTGAACCATGTCAGTGTGCTTCATTAGTGAACCGTGTCGGTGTGGGACATTAGTGAACCGTGTCAGTGTGGGACATTAGTGAACCGTGTCAGTGTGGGACATTAGTGAACCGTGTCGGTGTTGGACATTAGTGAACCGTGTCAGTGTTGGACATTAGTGAACCGTGTCGGTGTTGGACATTAGTGAACCGTGTCGGTGTGGGACATTAGTGAACCATGTCGGTGTGAGACATTAGTGAACCGTGTCGGTGTGGGACATTAGTGAACCGTGTCGGTGTGGGACATTAGTGAACCGTGTCAGTGTGGGACATTAGTGAACCGTGTCAGTGTGGGACATTAGTGAACCGTGTCGGTGTGGGACATTAGTGAACCGTGTCAGTGTGGGACATTAGTGAACCGTGTCAGTGTGGGACATTAGTGAACCGTGTCAGTGTGGGACATTAGTGAACCGTGTCAGTGTGGGACATCAGTGAACCGTGTCAGTGTGGGACATTAGTGAACCGTGTCGGTGTGGGACATTAGTGAACCGTGTCGATGTGGGACATTAGTGAACCGTGTCAGTGTGGGACATTAGTGAACCCTGACAGTGTGGGACATTAGTGAACCATGTCAGTGTGGGACATTAGTGAACCCTGACAGTGTGGGACATTAGTGAACCGTGTCGGTGTGGGACATTAATGAACCCTGACAGTGTGGGACATTAGTGAACCGTGTCGGTGTGGGACATTAGTGAACCGTGTCGGTGTGGGACATTAGTGAACCGTGTCAGTGTGAGACATTAGTGAACCGTGTCTGTGTGGGACATTAGTGAACCGTGTCAGTGTGAGACATTAGTGAACCGTGTCAGTGTTGGACATGAGTGAACCGTGTCAGTGTGGGACATTAGTGAACCGTGTCAGTGTGGGACATTAGTGAACCATGTCAGTGTGAGACATTAGTGAACCGTGTCGGTGTGGGACATTAGTGAACCGTGTCAGTGTGGGACATTAGTGAAGCGTGTCAGTGTGAGACATTAGTGAACCGTGTCAGTGTGGGACATTAGTGAACCGTGTCGGTGTGAGACATTAGTGAACCGTGTCGGTGTGGGACATTAGTGAACCGTGTCAGTGTGGGACATTAGTGAACCGTGTCGGTGTTTTACATTAGTGAACCGTGTCAGTGTTGGACATTAGTGAACCGTGTCTGTGTGGGACATTAGTGAACCGTGTCGGTGTGAGACATTAGTGAACCGTGTCGGTGTGGGACATTAGTGAACCGTGTCGGTGTGGGACATTAGTGAACCGTGTCTGTGTGGGACATTAGTGAACCGTGTCGGTGTTGGACATTAGTGAACCGTGTCTGTGTGGGACATTAGTGAACCGTGTCAGTGTGGAACATTAGTGAACCGTGTCGGTGTGGGACATTAGTGAACCGTGTCGGTGTGAGACATTAGTGAACCGTGTCGGTGTGGGACATTAGTGAACCGTGTCGGTGTGGGACATGAGTGAACCGTGTCGGTGTGAGACATTAGTGAACCGTGTCGGTGTGGGACATTAGTGAACCGTGTCGGTGTGGGACATTAGTGAACCGTGTCGGTGTGGGACATTAGTGAACCGTGTCGGTGTTTTACATTAGTGAACCGTGTCAGTGTGGGACATTAGTGAACCGTGTCGGTGTGGGACATTAGTGAACCGTGTCGGTGTGAGACATTCGTGAACCGTGTCGGTGTGGGACATTAGTGAACCGTGTCGGTGTGGGACATTAGTGAACCGTGTCAGTGTGGGACATTAGTGAACCGTGTCGGTGTGGGACATTAGTGAACCGTGTCAGTGTGGGACATTAGTGAACCGTGTCGGTGTGGGACATTAGTGAACCGTGTCAGTGTGGGACATTAGTGAACGGTGTCAGTGTGGGACATTAGTGAACGGTGTCAGTGTGGGACATTAGTGAACCGTGTCAGTGTGGGACATTAGTGAACCGTGTCAGTGTGGGACATTAGTGAACCGTGTCAGTGTGGGACATTAGTGAACCGTGTCGGTGTGAGACATTAGTGAACCGTGTCGGTGTGGGACATTAGTGAACCGTGTCAGTGTGGGACATTAGTGAACCGTGTCGGTGTGGGACATTAGTGAACCGTGTCAGTGTGGGACATTAGTGAACCATGTCAGTGTGGGACATTAGTGAACCGTGTCAGTGTGGGACATTAGTGAACCATGTTAGTGTGGGACATTAGTGAACCGTGTCGGTGTGGGACATTAGTGAACTATGTTAGTGTGGGACATTAGTGAACCGTGTCGGTGTGGGACATTAGTGAACCGTGTCGGTGTGAGACATTAGTGAACCGTGTCGGTGTTGGACATTAGTGAACCGTGTCAGTGTGAGACATTAGTGAACCGTGTCGGTGTGGGACATTAGTGAACCGTGTCTGTGTGGGAAATTAGTGAACCATGTCGGTGTGGGACATTAGTGAACCGTGTCAGTGTGGGACATTAGTGAACCGTGTGTGAGACATTAGTGAACCGTGTCAATGTGGGACATTAGTGAACTGTGTCTTTGTGGGACATCAGTGAACCGTGTCAGTGTGGGACATTAGTGAACCGTGTCAGTGCGGGACATTAGTGAACCGTGTCAGTGCGGGACATTAGTGAACCGTGTCAGTGCGGGACATTAGTGAACCGTGTCGGTGCGGGACATTAGTGAACCGTGTCGGTGTTGGACATTAGTGAACCGTGTCAGTGTGGGACTTTAGTGAACCGTGTCTGTGTAAGACATTAGTGAACCGTGTCAGTGTGGGACATTAGTGAACTGTGTCGGCGTGGGACATTAGTGAACCGTGTCAGTGTGAGACATTAGTGCACCGTGTCAGTGTGGGACATTAGTGAACCGTGTCTGTGTGAGACATTAGTGAACCGTGTCGGTGTGAGACATTAGTGAACCGTGTCAGTGTGAGACATTAGTGAACCGTGTCAGTGTGGGACATTAGTGAACTGTGTCGGTGTGAGACATTAGTGAACCGTGTCAGTGTGGGACATTAGTGAACCGTGTCGGTGTGGGACATTAGTGAACTGTGTCGGTGTGGGACATTAGTGAACTGTGTCAGTGTGGGACATTAGTGAACCGTGTCAGTGTGGGACATTAGTGAACCGTGTCAGTGTGGGACATTAGTGAACCATGTCAGTGTGGGACATTAGTGAACTGTGTCGGTGTGGGACATTAGTGAACTGTGTCGGTGTGGGACATTAGTGAACCGTGTCAGTGTGGGACATTAGTGAACTGTGTCGGTGTGGGACATTAGTGAACTGTGTCGGTGTGGGACATTAGTGAACTGTGTCGGTTTGAGACATTAGTGAACCGTGTCAGTGTGAGACATTAGTGAACCGTGTCAGTGTGGGACATTAGTGAACTGTGTCGGTGTGGGACATTAGTGAACTGTGTCGGTGTGGGACATTAGTGAACCGTGTCAGTGTGGGACATTAGTGAACTGTGTCGGTGTGGGACATTAGTGAACCGTGTCGGTGTGGGACATTAGTGAACCGTGTCGGTGTGGGACATTAGTGAACCGTGTCGGTGTGAGACATTAGTGAACCGTGTCAGTGTGGGACATTAGTGAACCGTGTCTGTGTGGGACATTAGTGAACCGTGTCAGTGTGGGACATTAGTGAACCGTGTCAGTGTGGGACATTAGTGAACCGTGTCAGTGTCCAGTGTGAGACATTAGTGAACCGTGTCAGTGTGGGACATTAGTGAACCCTGTCAGTGTGGGACATTAGTGAACCGTGTCAGTGTGGGACATTAGTGAACCGTGTCGGTGTGAGACATTAGTGAACCGTGTCAGTGTGAGACATTAGTGAACCGTGTCGGTGTGGGACATTAGTGAACCGTGTCGGTGTGGGACATTAGTGAACCGTGTCAGTGTGGGACATTAGTGAACCGTGTCAGTGTGAGACATTAGTGAACCGTGTCAGTGTGAGACATTAGTTAACCGTGTCAGTGTGGGACATTAGTGAACCGTGTCGGTGTGGGACATTAGTGAATCGTGTCAGTGTGGGACATTCGTGAACCGTGTCAGTGTGGGACAGTAGTGAACCGTGTCGGTGTGGGACATTCGTGAACCGTGTCAGTATGGGACATTAGTGAACCGTGTCGGTGTGGGAGGTGGCCTTGGAAATAGTGGATGCATTGACAGTCATTTTCCAACATTCCATTGACTCTGGATCAGTTTCTATGAAGTGAAGGGTAGCCAATGTAACCCCACTTTTTAAAAAAGGAGGGAGAGAGAAAACAGGGAATTACAGACCGGTCAGCCTGACATCGGTAGTGGGTAAAATGATGGAATCAATTATTAAGGATGTCATAGCAGTGCTTTTGGAAAGAGGTAATATGATAGGTCCAAGTCAGCATGGATTTGTGAAAGGGAAATCATGCTTGATAAATCTTCTGGAATTTTTTGAGGATGTTTCCAGTAAAGTGGACAAGGGAGAACCAGTTGATGTGGTATATTTGGACTTTCAGAAGGCTTTCGACAAAGTCCCACACAAGAGATTAATGTGCAAAGTTAAAGCACATGGGATTGGGGGTAGTGTGCTGACATGGATTGAGAACTGGTTGTCAGACAGGAAGCAAAGAGTAGGAGTAAATGGGTACTTTTCAGAATGGCAGGCAGTGACTAGTGGGGTACTGCAAGGTTCTGTGCTGGGGCCCCAGCTGTTTGCACTGTACATTAATAATTTAGACGAGGGGATTAAATGTAGTATCTCCAAATTTGCGGATGACACTATGTTGGGTGGCAGTGTGAGCTGCAACGAGGATTCTATGAGGCTGCAGAGCGACTTGGATAGGTTAGGTGAGTGGGCAAATGCATGGCAGATGAAGTATAATGTGGATAAATGTGAGGTTATCCACTTTGATGGTGAAAACAGAGAGACAGACTATTATCTGAATGGTGACAGATTAGGAAAAGGGCAGGTGCAAAGAGACCTGGGTGTCATGGTACATCAGTCATTGAAGGTTGGCATGCAGGTACAGCAGGTGGTTAAGAAAGCAAATGGCATGTTGGCCTTCATAGCGAGGGGATTTGAGTACAAGGGCAGGGAGGTGTTGCTACAATTGTCCAGGGCCTTGGTGAGGCCACACCTGGAGTATTGTGTACAGTTTTGGTCTCCTAACCTGAGGAAGGACATTCTTGCTATTGAGGGAGTGCAGCGAAGGTTCACCAGACTGATTCCCGGGATGGCGGGACTGACCTATCAAGAAAGACTGGATCAACTGGGCTTGTATTCACTGGAGTTCAGAAGAATGAGAGGGGACCTCATAGAAACGTTTAAAATTCTGACGTGTTTAGACAGGTTTGATGCAGGAAGAATGTTCCCAATGTTGGGGAAGTCCAGAACCAGGGGTCACAGTCTAAGGATAAGGGGTAAGCCATTTAGGACCGAGATGAGGAGAAACTTCTTCACCCAGAGAGTGGTGAACCTGTGGAATTCTCTACCACAGAAAGTTGTTGAGGCCAATTCACTAAATATATTCAAAAAGGAGTTAGATGTAGTCCTTACTACTCGGGGGATCAAGGGGTATGGTGACAAAGCAGGAATGGGGTACTGAAGTTGCATGTTCAGCCATGAACTCATTGAATGGCGGTGCAGGCTCGAAGGGCCGAATGGCCTACTCCTGCACCTATTTTCTATGTTTCTATGTTTCTATTAGTGAACCGTGTCTGTGTAAGACATTAGTGAACCGTGTCACTGTGGGGCATTCGTGAACCGTGTCGGTGTGGGACACCAGCAAATCATTTGGGTTTTGAAGACAATCTGACAGAATCATAGTCACTTTTACAGAGACCAGCTTTTTACGTCCAGTATTTTAAAACTGAATTCAGCTTCTCAAATGCGGTGGCGGATTTGAACTCACGTTCGCTGGATTACTCCTCCAGGTCTCTGCTCGAGGGGTTTAAAATGATAAACGGATTCCATCGGGTACATACATAGAAATAGTTTCCTCCGCTGGGGGAGAGTAATCTTACACTTAGAACGAGGCCGTTCAGGGGTGAAATCAGCAAGCACTTCTTCATACAGATTTTTGAGCGATAAGGGAGTAAGGGATTATGGGGAGCGGGCAGGGAAGTGGAGCTGAGTCCATGATCAGATCAGCCGTGATTTATTGAATGGCGGAGCAGGCTCGAGGGGCCGAATGGCCGACTCCTGCTCCTAATTCTTATGTTCTTATGTACACACAAAGTGTAGTGGAAATCTGGAACACTCTCCCTTAAAAGGCTGTATATGCTGGGGGCCAATTGAAGCTTTCGATTGGTGTTTGTTGGGAAAGGGTAGCGAGGGGCATGGAACAAAGGTGGGAACATGGAGTTGAGGAACCGATCAGCCAGGATCTGACCAAATGGTGGAACAGGTTCGAGGGGCTAAATGGCCTCTTCCTGTTCTTATATTCCTATGTAGAAGTGTCAGCTGTGGCTCAATGGGCAGCACTCTCGCCTCTGAATCAGAAAGTTATGGGTTCAAGTCCCACTCCAGGAACTTAAGCACAAAAACATCTAGGCTGACATTCCAGTGCAGTACTGAGGGAGTGCTGCACTGTCGGAGGGGCAGTACTGAGGGAGTGCTGCACTGTCAGAGGGGCAGTACTGAGGGAGTGCTGCACTGTCGGAGGGGCAGTACTGAGGGAGTGCTGCACTGTCGGAGGGGCAGTACTGAGGGAGTGCTGCACTGTCGGAGGGGCAGTACTGAGGGAGTGCTGCACTGTCGGAGGGGCAGTACTGAGGGAGTGCTGCACTGTCGGAGGGGCAGTATGAGGGAGTGCTGCACTGTCGGAGGGGCAGTACTGAGGGAGTGCTGCACTGTCGGAGGGGCAGTACTGAGGGAGTGCTGCACTGTCGGAGGGGCAGTACTGAGGGAGTGCTGCACTGTCGGAGGGGCAGTACTGAGGGAGTGCTGCACTGTCGGAGGGGCAGTACTGAGGGAGTGCTGCACTGTCGGAGGGGCAGTACTGAGGGAGTGCTGCACTGTCGGAGGGGCAGTACTGAGTGAGTGCCGCACTGTTGGAGGGGCAGTACTGAGGGAACGTCGCACTGTCGGAGGGGCAGTACTGAGGGAGCACCATACTGTTGGAGGGGCAGTACTGAGGGAGCGCTGCACTGTCGGAGGGGCAGTACTGAGGGAACTCAACATGTACAGGGGACACTGAGACACACACGGGGTGTACAGGCCCAGACGGGAGTGAATCGTTCCCCTTTACCCGCTGTGATCACTAAAAATTAGAAAAATCTTGTTTAAAATATAATAATCGTTTCCCCCTGCAGCCAGTCTGTGCTGTGCCTATAAATACCCGGAGCACGTGGTTTGGCCTGTGATTGATGCCTGTCCTCGGGTCTCTGCAAACAGCCACGGCCCCCGCTCGGCCCCCTGCTGCTGCTGGTTAATTGTTTGTGTAGACGGCAATGATTGTTTTGCAAACTGTGTGTTCTTCCCACTTCTGCACTGAGTTTTGTCGCTTGATGCCTCCCTCCCTTTAATGAGGCATTCTCAAAAACAAGGCTGACTTTACCGCTGGACTCTCGTCTGTCGGGATAGTCAGTGCCATCCCTTCCTTCACGCTATGTTCAATCAGAACTCACTGGTTCGAACACACAAGAAAGAAAGTCTTGCATTTCTATAGCACCTTTCACAACCACCATACCTCTCACGGCGCTTTACATGCAATTAAGTACTTAAAAAAAAAAGTGTAATCGCTGCTGTAATGTGATAAATGCAGAGTCAAATTGTGCACAGCAAGCTCCCACAAACAGTAATGTGATAATGACCCAGATAATCTGTTTTAGTGATGGTGATTGTGGCCCCAGGACACCGGAAGAACTCCCCTGCTCTTCTTCATAATAGATATTTTACATCCAACTGAGAGAGCAGACAGGGCCTCGGTTTAACGTCTCATCCAAAAGACAGCACTTATGACAGTGCAGTGCTCCCTCAGTACTGCCCCTCCGACAGTGCGGGACTCCCTCAGTACTGCCCTTCCGACAGTGCGGTTCTCCCTCAGTACTGCCCCTCCGACAGTGCGGGACTCCCTCAGTACTGCCCTTCCGACAGTGCGGTTCTCCCTCAGTACTGCCCCTCCGACAGTGCGGCACTCCCTCAGTACTGCCCCTCCAACAGTGCACCACTCCCTCAGTACTGCCCTTCCGACAGTGCGGTTCTCCCTCAGTACTGCCCCTCCGACAGTGCGGCACTCCCTCAGTACTGCCCCTCCGACAGTGCAGCATTCCCTCAGCACTGCACTGGGAGTGCCAGCCTGGATGTTTGTGCTCGAGTCCCTGGAGTGGGACTTGAACCCACGACCCCCTGAGTCAGAGGCGAGAGTGCTATCCACTGAGCCATAGCTGAGGCCTCAATCCAGCGAGCTGCTGGCCTGTTTGGTGCCTGAAACTTGCCTGGTGCTTTTAACCAAGGATGGGGCTTCGTCACCAGTGAACAGTGTGATCCAGCCATGTGCCGGGATTAATCCACCCTCCTCCGGACAATGCAGAAACACATCTCTGTGCTTTAAGAAACTAACCAGTTGTCTCACCTCAAAATGCCTCAGTCCCAACGAGTAATACTCCACAAATGGGAAGAATTCCGATTGAAATGAATTTTGGGTCTAATGGGGCCCTCGCTTACTCTCTTGCTCTTTAACACGGACACGGTTGGGCCCAGTCCGGGGGCACTCTCTGAGGATTCCAATCGGTTTTTCTCTCTATCTCCCTCTCTCCACTGAGATGCACTTTCTCCCATCAGCAATAAATGATCCTTTAAATAAATCAAAATATCCTACTGTAATGTATGCACCAGTGAGTATGCTCACGGGTTTGTGGAGCTGTTGAGTTGGGAGAGGCTTAGCCAGTCATGTGATGTTCACAAGACTCAATAAAACCCCGGCCAGTTGGGTTCGGGGGATCCACGATGGGGCAGGTGGTTGTGAGCCCGGTGGATGAACCGGTAATGTGTCGTGTGATTGTTAAACCTTTGCTAATAAATCAACTCGTTCTTAATAGCGATGTGTTACTGTGGATTCCAAAGCAAAGAACCCAGGAAGCAAATACATTTCAACTCAATTACAACAGTGACTACACTTGAAAGAGGTATTTCATTGGCTGTAAAGCGCTTTGGGACATCCTGAGATCGTGAAAGGCGCTATAGAAATGTAAGTTCTTTCTTTTCTTTTTGAAACCTCTGGCTGTGGGTTTGATTTGGTCAGTTGCTCCCACTGAAGGAGAGTTAGGCCTTCCAGCAAGGCCTCTGTTGGTAGGTTCCATGCTCTCTCTCTGCACCAGCTCTCCCGAGTCCCCCAGCTTAAACAAGGCCAAAGCTCCTCACAGTCTCTAATCAGCTTGTTATGGAATGACGGACACAGTCTGGCGAGAGGAAAGGATCTCATTAGAGCAGCAACCACAGAGAGAAGATTAGGTGTGCGGCGGCTGAGTGGGCCTCCAGCACAGTCACACACCATCAGCCCAGTCCAGTAACAGCGATGCGCCACATCTCAACACAGAGCAAGCTGTCAATAAATCACAACACCTGTCAGACTGCAACCACAGCCCCAGGCAACACTTCCAGCAATACATCCCAGCACTGGACAGCAATACTGAAACAGGCCCGTGCAGGGAGCGGGGGCGGGGGAGAGAGACCGAGGGGGTGATTCCAGCCCAAGGCAGGGGCGAGGGTAGGGGCGAAGGCGAGGGCGAGGGCGAGAGCAGGGTTGGGGGCGGGGCAGGGCGGGGGTGGGGCAGAGGTTGGGGTGGCAGTGGGGGTAGGGGTTGGAGCGGGGTCAGGGCGGGAGCAGGGTGGGGGTGGGGCAGAGGTTGGGGTGGGGGTGGGGCTGAGAGTGGGGGTGGGGGTAGGGGTGGGGGTGAGAGACAGACTGAGATACACAGAAAGCCTAGGGCCCCAATAATAGCTCGGAGGTGCGTTGGGAGTTGGGGGAAAGCAATGTTGGATGGGAAACCGAGAATAAGTTCCATACGTCTATTGGTGGCACTTTAACTCAGTCACCCCATCATCAGTTCACTTACTTCAAAGCGGTAGACAGAGAGAGAGACTGAGATACAGAGAGAGTGAGAGATACAGGAAGATAGTCGTGAGTTAGTGAGTGAAATTGAGAGCTATGGAAAGAGACTGAGATAGAAATAGACACAGAGAGAGACTCTCAGAAAGAGAGACAGCCAGTAAACAGAGAGTGACTCCGAGAGAGGGTGAGGGAGAAACAATAGCAGGGAGATACAGTGAAAAAGAGATAGCCAGAGAGAGAGAGGGTGAGGACAACCTGGAGGAGAGGAGGTGAGGGGACAATTCAATGGGGACAATGTTTGGGGTTGGTGCAGTGGGAGATTGGAGTGCTAATGAAGTATGCTGTTGAATGGGAAGACCCCAATGGCCGTTCCCAAGCCCCGGTGACCTGCTCCAGCCACACTGACAGCTGCAGCATTGTGATCAGCTTCGCTGGACAGGCCACATAGTCCGCACGCCTCCCTAATCAAATGCTCTACGCGGAGCTCCTTCACGGCAAACGAGCCAAAGGTGGGCAGAGCAAATGTTACAAGGACACCCTCAAAGCCTCCCTGATAAAGTGTAACATCCCCACCGACACCTGGGAATCCCTGGCCATAGACCGCCCTAAGTGGAGGAAGTGCATCCGGGAGGGCGCTGAGCACCTCGAGTCTCGTCGCCGAGAGCATGCAGAAACCAAGCGCAGGCAGCGGAAGGAGCGTGCGGCAAACCAGTCCCACCCTCCCCTTCCCTCAACGATTGCCTGTCCCACCTGTGACAGGGTCTGTGACTCTCGTATTGGACTGTTCAGCCAGCAGAGAACTCACTTCAGGAGTGGAAGCAAGTCTTCCTCGATTCCGAGTGACTGCCTATGATGATGACTGGCCAAGAGTGATAGAGAGGAGAGATTAAACATGCTGATTCAGGGAGCGTATGTGCATGGCTGATCCAACAGCACATCCCTACTGACAGGCGCCTCCTGGCTAAATAAGATGTTGCTTGCAGCAGTCACAAGACAAGGCGTTTTATTTAATTACATGAAATATATTTAACATCTCAAAGCAACTCGAGCGTGAAATGGCGTGGGGTAAGCAGTGAGGCTTGTGTCACTCAAACACCCAGACAGCACGCAGTTATAACCGTCAATTCAACCTGCTCGCCCTCACAGGCTCACTTTAATGAGATTCAGTCAGTGTAGTGGCAAGCATCTGCTAGCAAAATATTTCTGACATTAAAACAGCCAATAACACCTCTTCGAAGCAATTAGTTTCTTGCACATACTGTCCCATAAATCATACCCGGGGCAGGTACAGCATGGGTTAGATACAGACTAAAGCTCCCTCTACACTGTCCCATAAATCACACCCGGGGCAGGTACAGGGGGTTAGATACAGAGTAAAGCTCTCTCTACACTGTCCCATAAATCACACCCGGGGCAGGTACAGGGGGTTAGATACAGAGTAAAGCTCTCTCTACACTGTCCCATCAAACACTCCCAGGGCAGGTACAGCATGGGGTTAGATACAGAGTAAAGCTCCCTCTACACTGTCCCATAAATCACACCCGGGGCAGGTACAGGGGGTTAGATACAGAGTAAAGCTCTCTCTACACTGTCCCATCAAACACTCCCAGGGCAGGTACAGCATGGGGTTAGATACAGAGTAAAGCTCCCTCTACACTGTCCCATCAAACACTCCCAGGGCAGGTACAGGGGGTTAGATACAGAGTAAAGCTCTCTCTACACTGTCCCATAAATCACACCCGGGGCAGGTACAGGGGGTGAGATACAGAGTAAAGCTCCCTCTACACTGTCCATCAAACACTCCCAGGGCAAGGTACAGGGGGTTAGATACAGAGTAAAGCTCCCTCTACACTGTCCCATCAAACACTCCCAGGGCAGGTACAGCACGGGTTAGATACAGAGTAAAGCTCCCTCTACACTGTCCCATCAAACACTCCCAGGGCAGGTACAGGGGGTTAGATCCAGAGTAAAGCTCCCTCGACACTGTCCCATCAAACATTCCCAGGGCAGGTACAGGGGGTTAGATACAGAGTAAAGCTCCCTCTACACTGTCCCATCAAACACTCCCAGGGCAGGTACAGGGGGTGAGATACAGAGTAAAGCTCCCTCTACACTGTCCCATCAAACACTCCCAGGGCAGGTACAGGGGGTTAGATACAGAGTAAAGCTCCCTCTACACTGTCCCATCAAACACTCCCAGGGCAGGTACAGCATGGGGTTAGATACAGAGTAAAGCTCCCTCTACACTGTCCCATCAAACACTCCCAGGGCAGGTACAGGGGGTTAGATACAGAGTAAAGCTCCCACTACACTGCCCCATCAAACACTTTCGATGGGGAGGACATGAATGTAAAGAGCCGGGCACAGACAGAGAGCCACACTCTCCAGGTGTAAGGAGTTGCTGGACAGTGCTCCAGTGACTGAGGGACTTTCTGTCATGTATGTAGACCATGATACTAACTGTATAGTCACATGAGGTGTGCCACCAGAGGGCACTGCGGTGGGAGACCTGAGGGTCACCTGTATAGGTGTGCAGGGCCCAGTATAAAAGGCTGCCCACCACGCTGGTGCCTCACTCTGGAGTTACAATAAATGGGACTAAGGTCACAACAGCTCAAGTACAATACTAGACCTCGTGGAGTCATTCATAGAGTATTAAAGACATAATAACTGGCGACGAGATTACGAACTTACTCGCAAAATGACAAATGTTGGTTCATTAGAAAAGTTCTCAGAGGGTGAAGATTGGGAAGCCTTTACGGAGCGGCTCGACCAATATTTCGCAGCAACGACCCGGTAGGCGATGATCTGGCCACGCTGGTAGATAAGCGCAGAGCTATCCTGTTGACCAGTTGTGGGCCCGGGGTCTACGGCCTCATCAGAGACCTGCTTGCACCAGAGAAAACAATGACCAAGTCATACGAGGAGCTGAAAGTCCGAATTCGGGACCTGCACAAACCGAAGGAGAACCTCCTCACGGACAGGCATCGATTTTATACACACCCCCGCCCCGAGGGCCAGGAAATCGCGAAGTACATTGCCGACCTCAGGAGGCTGGCAGGTCCGTGTGAATTCGGCACATCCCTCACCGATGCATTGTGGGACATCTTCGTAATTGGCATCGGTCATGAGGCCCTTCTTCACAGGCTACTGTCTGCTGAAACCACCGTCACTCTGCAGAAGGCCACCAGCATCAGCCAGGCGTTCATGACCTCACGCTGCAGCTCCAAGCAGATGATGACTCACTCTCAGGACTCAAACCCGGCAAGTCCTGGAAATAGAATGGTGCCTTTCACAGGCAGAACTGTTGAACGTGAATCTGCCCAGGGCAGAGCGTACAGGCCCCCGAGTCCTTTAACTCATAGTCCGCCGAGGGGTGCAAACGTAAGTCGAGTAGCACCATGCTGGCGTTGCGGAGGTAATCACAGGGCTCATCAGTGTCGGTTCAGAGACTGTGTGAGCAAAGGCTGCAGCACAAAGGGCCACCTCCAGCGAATGTGCAAAACAACTGTAACTCATCACGTGGAAGAGGAGTCAGCAGATGGCTGTGTATCCAGCGCGGATTACGAGGAGATGGCTAGAGAGGCAGCTCAGTCCCAGGACGAAGTGCATGGAGTATTTACCTGCACCACAGATTGTCCTCCAGTGATAATGGAAGTCGAGATAAATGGCGTTCCAGTCTTCATGGAAGTGGACACAGGGGCAAATCAGTCAGTAATGAACCAGGAAGCCTTTGAGAGGCTATGGAATGATCAAGCTGAACGACCCAAGCTGGTCCCGGTTCAGGCAAAGCTGCGCACCTACACCAAGGAACTGATATCCGTTGTTGGTAGTGCGATGTAAGTGTATCCCATGATGGCGCGGTGCACAATTTACCATTGTGGATTGTTTCAGGTGATGGACCAACGCTGCTTGGAAGAAGATGGATGGGGAAGATTCATTGGAACTGGGAAGATTTCATCCCTCCAGCGATCGACGTCCCCCGTGCTCAGAGACAGAGCAAGCCCCCACCTTGGGTTGGACCAGGCACCGGAGAGCAGATCCGCACAGCCCCCGAGGCACAGACCGCTCATCACGACTGTGTGGCGATGATCCAGCCGGGACGACCCGAATGCACCTTCCCGGTTCCAGTGGCAAGACTCCTGGGGAGGAAGGTTGGATCCGAGGTCGTCTTCCCAGCTTCAGTGGCAGAATCCCTGGGAAAGAAGATCGCGGCAGTCGACATCATGGACAGGGAAAAGATGGCGTCCAAACCACGAGGTGCAGCGCTAATGGAGCAACGACACGTGGTTCCACGCAAGGAAGACCATTGGGGTAAAAGTAGTAAGGCCATTTTAAAGGAGGCCAGCAACCCGCCATTTTGAATGAACTGCTTGAAATTGGTAACCAATGTAAAAGTCCAGCTGTAACGAGCAAAATGTTGTTGAGCGATGTCGGGTGCAAATTGCAATCAGCCAATGTAGCGGGCGAACACCTAACGGTCGTACACAGGTCCAGCGGGCTACCCAATTCTGTAGCCTGCGTCCCCGGGACTAGAACGATGTATCATAAAGTGCCCCCACAGCTGACAGAAGTAGACAAGCCGCAGAGTAAACGATCCCCGGAGATCAGAGGCACCGGTAGCGAGACCCTGCCTCAGATCGGTTTAACATTGCAGGCACCCGATGGCATGAACCGCCACGGGCCAGAAACTGTAAACTGCGCCGATGCTCGCAGTCGGCTACCGTCGCCCATCACCCGGGTGGAAAAGGCACAGCCCACAAACCCCCTCACCACCACGGCAATGCCCAAGAACGAAGGGTCACCTGCAATGGCTCCACCGAACGGGACCTGGACCAGCCAGGATCCCAAACTGGAGAGTGCTCACAACGGTGTCCTCGAGGAAAGCGAGTCAGCAGTCCCCTGCGAACTGCTAGACAAGACCAGGCAGCCCCACCGTCGCTTAGACAAAACGCTCACTCGCTCAGACCGCTTCCCAGGGAGCAGCAGCAACACTGTGCAAACAAAAAGGACAGGGAGGTCACAGACACATCAGCTGTCTTAGGGCCTGCCCGACACTAGGAGTAACGGCAAGAGCCCTGAGCTCCGGCAACTCGAGCAAAATGAGCTCACCTCGCCCACTGACCCACTAGCATGGGGCTCTGCACCGCCACCAGACGACCCGGATCTCATCCGGCCGTGCTGGAACTAGACTGTCCTTGTGTACCTGTACTGATATACCTGGACTGATCATGTAAATGTACCACACAAAAAGAAACGCAACTGTAATCCACCCAACAAATGTACCAAGAAGTAAATGTAAAACCCATGTGATGAACTTGATGCAACTTGTATGTAACGGGCCATTTGCCTGATCTGTGTGTGGGGGGAGGGAGAATGGAGTAGTCATGGACTCACAACCAGAAACCACAGGGACCTCCACTGGCAACAAATCTCACCACCAACCCACCCAAGTTAGAAGCGACCCTCCAATGGTCAACCAGGAAGAGCAAAGCCCAGGTCACCGTCAATGTACGAGTCAATTTGCATTAAAGACTTGGGGGGGAAGTGATGTCATGTATGTAGACCATATATACTAACTGTATAGTCACATAAGGTGTGCCACCAGAGGGCACTGCGGTGGGAGACCCGAGGGTCACCTGTACAGGTGTGCAGGGCCCAGTATAAAAGGCTGCCCACCACGCTTGTGCCTCACTCTGGAGTTACAATAAATGGGACGAAGGTCACAGCAGCTCGAGTACAATACTAGACCTCGTGGAGTCATTCATAGAGTATTACAGACTTAATACTTTCCACAAACTCTCCCTTTTTGAAAAGTTGCACAAATTTGCCAAAGTAAAAGCACCTGATGCTAACACATCTTTGCCCTTGCTCTCGTCAGTATTCTGCAGAGAGTTTGCCCATTGTCAGATGTGCTGTCGTGTATAGAGGAGTACAAAGGCACTCTGATTGAGAACTTCTTTCAGTAGTGCTTCCTCATTTCTGTCGAAGCTTTGTCTCTTCAATGCCTTTCTTTTCTCCGTCAGACAATGTGTGTTGCCCTCCCTCTGTAGCGCAGCAGTGTGTGCAGATTAGCAAAGCAATGAATTCACAATTATAACCTTCTACCTGAGCAGATCCATTGGAGAAATAATTCATCAAACAAGTCAATCGGAATCCATCAGTTGTTTTTGTATTTTTTTGCCGCTGTCGAGTCTGCCTATTAAAGCCCTCAAGGACAGACATGGTACTGACTGGCAATGTGGTACGTGGGAGCCGTGTCTGCCTTCGCAGTGCAGGCGAGAGCCTTGAGATGGACAGTAAATCACAAGCAGCCTCTGCCGCCGCTAAATACCGAGGGACGTTGGACCACGGATTCAGCCTCATCAACGCTGAGGCGCAAAGAGGTTTGATATGCTCATGTTTGTCTGGATCGAATTTACGGAGGGCCAGGCTGTGAGGCTTCAGACACTGAACAAGCACTTGGAGAGGACAGGAGGAGAGGGGAGGGGAGAACACAAGAAATAGGAGCAGGAGTCGGCCACCTGGCCCCTCGAGCCTGCTCCGCCATTCAATGGCTGATCTGATCATGGACACAGCTCCACTTCCCCGCCCGCTCCCCATAACCCTTCACTCCCTTATCGCTCAAAAATCTGTCTCTCTCCACCTTAAATATATTCAATGACCCAGCCTCCACAGCTCTCTGGGGCAGAGAATTCCACAGATTTACAACCCTCAGAGAGAAGAAATTCCTCCTCATCTCAGTTTTAAATGGGCGGCCCCTTATTCTGAGATCTTGGGCTATAACCTCCACTTCTGTGCTTATCGTTATTTTCGGCGTGGGCGGTAAAAAAGGGTTTTCAGATCGCCGGCTTGTCGCCCATTCTTAAAACAACTAGTTTCCATTTTGAAAATGGCCGTTACTATTATGTATTGATGTGTGTATCGTCCTGGTACCTTAAATGTATGATGAACACAATGGTACACCACAGAGGGCGCTGTGGTGGGAGACCTGGTAGTACCTGTAACAAGGGCTATATAAGGCTGACCACCACACCTGAGAGGCACTCTGGAGCTGAACAATAAAGGACGAAGGTCACAGCAGTTAGATTTACACCAGACCGTGTGGAATCAGTGATTTGTGTGCTCCATACACCACATTGGCGACGAGGAAGCGCACGAACTCCACGCAACCATGGCTACCCTGGGCTCGCTAAAGGATTTTACCGTGGGCAATGATTGGGAGGCCTTCACGGAAAGGCTCGAGTACTACTTCACAGCAAATGACCTGACGGAGGACACAGACGCACTGATAGAGAAGCGTAAGGCGATATTACTCTCCAGTTGTGGAGATGAGGTTTACTGTCTCGTCAGGGATTTGCTGGCACCTGGGAGTGCCAGGGACAAGTCATACGAGGAGCTGACTGAACTCATTCGTGACCAGTTGAAACCGAAGGAGAACATCCTCACGGTCAGATACAAATTTTACCATCACTGCAGACCTGAGGGCCAGGATATCACCAAATATGCTGCAGACCTCAGGAGACTCTCGGCGCCGTGTGATTTTGGGGCACACCTTGACGAGGCTTTGCGGGACGTTTTCGTTATGGGGATTGGCCACGAGGGCCTCCTTCACAAGCTGCTGGCCACGGAACCCACAGTCACTCTGACAAAGGCCATCGCCATCAGCCGGGCACATATGACCTCGACTTGCAGCACCAAGCAAATGATCCGCACAGTCTCGAACCCGGCAGGCACTGTCCACAGGATAGTGCCCACCATGGACAAAATTGCAGAACGTGGCTCTGCCCATGGCAGAGAGCACGGACCTCGGGGTCCGGGAACTCAGAGTCCGCTGAGGGGGGCCAATCAAGCAGCACCATGCTGGCGCTGTGGAGGAAGCCATGGGGTTAACCGGTGCAGGTTTGCGGAATACACGTGCAATACCTGCCACGTTAAAGGCCACCTTCAGCGTATGTGTAAAAGAAATCGGACTCACCATGTGGCTGGGGAGATGGGGGATGATCCACTGTTCAGTGAGGAGCAGGCAGAAGATGATGAGGTGTTGGGACTGTATACGTGCACCGACGATTCGCCCCCAGTGATAAGGGAAGTAAAAATCAACAGAGTCCCAGTGAGTATGGAAGTGGACACGGGCTCGGGTCCGTCGTTGATGAGTCGGAGAACTTTTGATAAACTTTGGATTAACCCAGCTGCACGACCCGAGCTGGTCCCGGTCACGGCGAAGCTGTGTACCTACACCAGGGAACTGATACCTGTTCTCGGCAGAGCGATGGTGCAGGTATCCCACGGGGACGAGACGCACACTTTACCTTTGTGGGTCGTTGCAGGCGATGGGCCGACGCTCCTCGGCCGGAGGTGGATGGGGAAGGTCTGTGGGAGCTGGGAAGACTTCACCAACTCCACAGGCTGCTGCTCCCCGGGGTGCTGCCGTGCCCCGTGTCCCCAGAGAGCAACGCCGACCGAGCTGGAGCTGCAGCCTCAATCCCCCCACAGGCAAGTCCCAGGCCCCGGACCTCACACACAGATCCTGCAGCCTCAATCCCCCCACAGGCAAGTCCCAGGCCCGGACCTCACACACAGATCCTGCAGCCTCAATCCCCCCACAGGCAAGTCCCAGGCCCGGACCTCAAGCCACAGAGATCCTGCAGCCTCAATCCACCCACCGGCAAGCCCCAGGCCCCGGACCTCACACACAGACCCTGCAGCCTTAATCCCCATAGGCAAGCCCCAGGCCCGGACCTCAAGCCACAGAGATCCTGCAGCCTCAGCCCCCACAGGCAAGCAGCCCTGCAGAGAGGGGCCTAGTGGGGGGCGGGGGGGGGAGGTGAGCCGGCGGGGTGCGAGGGATCCAGGATGGCCGGCGGATCGGAGAGGCCCACGCAGAGGGAGAGTCGAGCGGCGGCAGCAGCTGGAGGTCGGCGGCCACGAGTCGGGCGGCCGCAGGAGAGGCGGCAAGTCAGGTGGCAGCGGAGGGGAGCGGAGGCTGCGACGGCGGAGGGCATCCGGAGCGGCGGAGAGCAAGATGGCGGCGGCCTCGTGTCCAGAGCAGCAGAGCATCAAAGATGGCGGCGCCCAAGGAGAAGCCTCGTGGAATCCTCCTGCATCAAAGATGGCGCCTTAAAAAGAAAATGTACCCGGGAGTCTTAAAAGGGCCTTGCCACGTGGTGGTCCCCACAGAGTGACTTCTGTAAGGCAAGAGCGAGTCTAAAATGAGCTATGTTAATGTGAGATGACGGATTTATAATAAGAATTAATATTTTAATGGTCACTGTATTTGTGTAAAATAATGCATATGAAGTACAATTAATGATTAGAGCTAATAAGGAAATCAGGGATCCGTTACCATGTCACTGCACCTCACCCAGAGGAGCTGGGATTTAATAACTATTTAATGTAACTGCTCAGTGTACCCGCAACCCGTTGACGCAACATCTGTACCAGATAACATGTACCACACAAACGCACGGTCTATGCATACCTGCCTTCCGTTGGACAAACAAGATCGAGATCTCCAGCAACGGCTCCGGGACTGGGCGGGGGGAGTGAGATGTTATGTATCGATGTGTGTATCGTCCTGGTACCTTAAATGTATAATAAGCACAATGGTACAATACAGAGGGCGCTGTGGTGGGAGACCTGGAAGTACCTGCAGGAGGCAGTATAAAAGGCTGACCACCACACCTGAGAGGCACTCTGGAGCTGTTCAAGAAAGGAGCAAGGTCACAGCAGTTAGATTAACACCAGACCGTGTGGAGTCAGTGATCTGTGTGCTACATACACCACAACTTCATTACTGATAGTGATTGTATTAAGTTCCTCGCTCCCTATAGCCCCTTGATTATCCACTATTGGGATGTTTTTAGTGTCTTCTACCGTGAAGACCGATACAAAATAGTTTGTGAGGAGAGGGAAGGGAGGATAGGAGGAGAGGAGAGGAGAGGAGGAGAGGGAAGAGCGAGAGTGAAGGAGGGAGGAGAGGTGAGGGATGGAGAGAAGGAAGGAGGAGTAGAACCGAAAGGACAGAGGTCAGTTTGCTCTCAGTAGAATAAGCTGCCAACACATCAGGCTCAGCGATGAAGTGTGGTGACCATGTTGAGGGGGCCGAGGGTGGGTGGCAGAGGTGATCCTGTATAAATCAGCAACATTTGGGGAGCAAGGAATGAAGTGTAGCCAGAACTTGCAAGTTTCCCCACTGCTCGTGTGTTGTTTGAGCAGCGATGGTCGCTCTGAGATGCCAATGTGCCCAGCTCCTCCACTGTCTGCACTGCATCATTTCTCCCTCCATTTTCTCCCCTTGTCACTTTTCAAGATTTTTTGACCATTTTTCCTGAGATAGGATTTGGAAACGAGTTACATTTAAGTGTTGTATTTGAGTCTAAAGGTGCGTGCACGGTGTTAACCTGATCCTCACAACCTCGAGCCGCACATTCTACACACGGAGGCCATTATCTGTTAACAAACCAACGTTCCACAATTCCCTACTGTCACAGCGGGAGAGATATTAACCTGGAGAAGTCCCTGGGCCAGGGGTTCAATCCGGCAAAAGTGCGAGCGGGTCGGGAAGCCGGTCCAACCCTCCGACTGCTGCGTGTAACTCAGGAGGGTGAGGGTGCTTGTGTCTCTGGACAGGCGGGGTGACTGTGAACATGCTAATCCCTCAGTTGGAGCGATATCTCAACACAGTTTTAAGTTCAGCATTACGTCCGCGAGTTTCAGTACACAGCAGCCAGGGTCTCCAGAACGGTCACGGTGCACTCACCAACCAGGGTCTCCCTGGTGCAAGGGTCAAGGATGTCTCGGAGCGGCTGCAGGACATTTTGGAGGGGGAGGGTGAACAGCCACTTGTCGTGGTGCATATAGGTACCAACGATATGGTAAAAAACGGGATGAGGTCCTACAAGCTGAATTTAAGGAGCTAGGATTAAATTAAAAAACAGGATCTCAAAGGTAGTAATCTCAGGATTGCTACCAGTGCCACGTGCTAGTCAGAGTAGGAATCGCAGGATAGCTCAGATGAATACGTGGCTTGAGCAGTGGTGCAGCAGGGAGGGATTCAACTTCCTGGGGCATTGGAATCGGTTCTGGGGGAGGTGGGACCAGTACAAACCGGACGGTCTGCACCTGGGCAGGACCGGAACCAATGTCCTAGGGGGAGTGTTTGCTAGTGCTGTTGGGGAGGGGTTAAACTAATATGGCAGGGGGATGGGAATCTACGCAGGGAGACAGAGGGAAGTAAAATAGGGGCAGAAGCAAAAGATAGAAAGAAGAAAAGTAAAAGTGGAGGGCAGAGAAACCCAAGGCAAAAACAAAAAGGGCCACATTACAGCAAAATTCTAAAGCGACAAAGTGTGTTAAAAAGACAAGCCTGAAGGCTCTGTGCCTCAATGCGAGGAATATTCGTAATAAGGTGGACGAATTAACTGCTCAGGCAGCTATTAACGAATATGATATAAGTGGCATCACGGAGACATGGCTCCAGGGTGACCAAGGCTGGGAACTCAACATCCAGGGATATTCAACATCCAGGGGTATTCAACAAGGATAGACAGAAAGGAAAAGGAGGTGGGGTAGCGTTGCTGGTTAAAGAGGAAATTAACGCAATAGTAAGGAAGGACATTAGTTTGGATGATGTGGAATCTGTATAGGTGGAGCTGCAGAATACCAAAGGGCAGAACACGCTAGTGGGAGTTGTGTACAGACCAGCAAACAGTAGTAGTGAGGTTGGGGACAGCATCAAACAAGAAATTAGGGATGTGTGCAATAAAGGTACAGCAGTTATCATGGGCGACTTTAATCTACATATAGATTGGGCTAACCAAACTGGTAGCAATGCGGTGGAGGAGGATTTCCTGGAGTGTATTAGGGATGGTTTTCTCGACCAATATGTCAAGGAACCAACTAGAGGGCTGGCCATACTAGACTGGGTGACGTGTAATGAGAAAGGACTAATTAACAATCTTGTTGTGCGAGGCCCCTTGGGGAAGAGTGACCATAATATGATAGAATTCTTTATTAAGATGGAGAATGACACAGTTAATTCAGAGACTAGAGTCCTGAACTTAAGGAAAGGTAACTTCGATGGTTTGAGATGTGAATTGGCTAGGATAGACTGCCAAATGATACTGAAAGGGTTGACGGTGGATAGGCAATGGCAAACATTTAAAGATCACATGAATGAACTTCAACAATTGTACATCCCTGTCTGGAGTAAAAATAAAACGGAGAAGGTGGCTCAACCGTGGCTAACAAGGGAAATTAAGCATAGTGTTAAAACCAAGGAAGAGGCATATAAATTGGCCAGAAAAAGCAGCAAACCTGAGGACTGTGAGAAATGTAGAATTCAGCAGAGGAGGACAAAGGGTTTAAATAAGAGGGGGAAAATAGAGTATGAGAGGAAGCTTGCTGGGAACATAAAAACTGACTGCAAAAGCTTCTATAGATATGTGAAGAGAAAAAGATTAGTGAAGACAAATGTAGGTCCTTTGCAGTCAGAATCAGGTTAATTTATAATGGGGAACAAAGAAATGGCAGAACAATTGAACAAATACTTTGGTTCTGTCTTCACGAAGGAAGACACAAATAACCTTCCGGAAATACTAGGGGACCGAGGGTCTAGTGAGAAGGAGGAACTGAAGGAAATCCTTATTAGTCAGGAAATTGTGTTTGGGATATTGATGGGATTGAAGGCCGATAAATCCCCAGGGCCTGATAATCTGCATCCCAGAGTACTTAAGGAAGTGGCCCCAGAAATAGTGGATGCATTGGTGATCATTTTCCAACAGTCTATCGACTCTGGATCAGTTCCTATGGACTAGAGGGTAGCTAATGTAACCCCACTTTTTAAAAAAGGAGAGAAAAAGAAAACAGATAATTATAGACCGGTTAGCCTCACATCACTGGTGGGGAAAATGTTGGAATCAATTATTAAAGATGAAATAGCAGTGCATTTGGAAAGCAGTGACAGGATCGATCCAAGTCAGCATGGACTTATGAAGGGGAAATCATACTTGACAAATCTTCTAGAATTTTTTGAGGATGTAACTAGTAGAGTGGACAAGGGAGAACCAGTGGATGTGATGTATTTGGACTTTCAAAAGGCTTTTGACAAGGTCCCACACAAGAGATTGGTGTGAAAAATTAAAGCACATGGTATTGGGGGTAATGTACTGATGTGGCTAGAGAACTGGTTGGCAGACAGGAAGCAGAGAGTTGGGATAAACGGATCCTTTTCAGAATGGCAGGCAGTGACTAGTGGAGTGCCGCAGGGCTCAGTGCTGGGACCCCAGCTATTTACAATATACATCAATGATTTAGATGAAGGAATTGAGTGTAATATCTCCAATTTTGCAGACGACACTAAGCTGGATGGCGGTGTGAGCTGTGAGGAGGATGCTAAGAGGCTACAGGGTGATTTGGACAGGTTGGGTGAGTGGGCAAATGCATGGCAGATGCAGTATAATGTGGATAAATGTGAGGTTATCCACTTTGGAAGCAAAAACACAAAGGCAGAATATTATGTGAATGGTGGCAGATTAGGAAAAGGGGAGGTGTAACGAGACCTGGGTGTCATGGTTCATCAGTCACTGAAGGTTGGCATGCAGGTACAGCAGGCGGTGAAGAAGGCAAATGGCATGTTGGTCTTCATAGCGAGGTGATTTGAGTATAGGAGCAGGGAGGTCTTACTGCAGTTGTACAGGACCTTGGTGAGGCCTCACCTGGAACATTGTGTACAGTTTTGGTCTCCTAATCTGAGGAAGGACATTCTTGCTATTGAGGGAGTGCTGCGAAGATTCACCAGACTGATTCCCAGGATGGCAGGACTGACATATGAGGAGAGACTGGATCGACTGGGCCTGTATTCAGTGGAGCTTAGAAGAATGAGAGGGGATGTCATAGAAACATATAAAATTCTGACAGGATTGGACAGGTTAGATGCAGGAGGAATGTTCCCGATGTTGGGGAAGTCCAGAACCAGGGGTCACAGTCTAAGGATAAGGGGTAAGCCATTTCGGACCGAGATGAGGAGAAACTTCTTCACTCAGAGAGTTGTTAACCTGTGGAATTCTCTACCACAGAGAGTTGTTGATGCCAGTTCATTGGATATATTCAAGAGGGAGTTAGATGTGGCCCTTACGGCTAAAGGGATCAAGGGGTATGGAAAGAAAGCAGGAAAGGAGTACTGAGGTGAATGATCAGCCATGATCTTATTGAATGGTGGTGCAGGCTCGAAGGGCCGAATGGCCTACTCCTGCACCTATTTTCTATGTTTCTATTTCTCCAGAAGGTTAGTATGCACGTACAGCAAGTGATCAGGAAGGCCAATGGGATCTTGGCCTTTATTGCAAAGGGGATGGAGTATAAAAGCAGGGAAGTCTTGCTACAGTTATACAGGGTATTGGTGAGGCCACACCTGGAATACTGCGTGCAGTTTTGGTTTCCATATTTACGAAAGGATATACTTTCTTTGGAGGAAGTTCAGAGAAGGTTCACTCGGTTGATTCCGGGGATGAGGGGGATGACTTATGAGGAAAGGTTGAGGAGGTTGGGCCTCTACTCATTGGAATTCAGAAGAATGAGAGGTGATCTTATCGAAACGTTATAAGATTGAGGGGGCTTGACAAGGTGGATGCAGAGAGGATGTTTCCACTGATGGGGGAGACTAGAACTAGAGGGCATGATCTTAGAATAAGGGGCCACCCATTTAAAACTGAGATGAGGAGAAATTTCTTCTCAGAGGGTTGTAAATCTGTGGAATTCACTGCCTCAGAGAGCTGTGGAAGCTGGGACATTGAATATATTTAAGACAGAAATAGACAGTTTCTTAACCGATAAGGGGATAAGGGGTTATGGGGAGTGGAGCTGAGTCCATGATCAGATCAGCCATGATCTTATTGAATGGCGGAGCAGGCTCGAGGGGCCGAATGGCCTACTCCTGCTCCTAATTCTTATGTTCTAACGGTCACGGTGCGCTGCACTCACTGCCCACCAGCGAGGTTACGCCATTCAGGAGGAAGAAGGCATATCCTCTTTGGACAATTGCACAGAGGAGGCGGATGGTGAGGGAGAGGGGGAGGATGATGAGGGGGAGGGGGAGGGGAGGACGGTGAGGGGGAGGGGGAGAGTGTGAGGACGGTGAGGGGGAGGGGGAGAGTGTGAGGGGGGCAATGCTGCACAGCCGCTCACTTTGATGCCCTGGATGCCAGCGGGGCCCTTATTGATGAAACAAGATTCATTTCGGTTGCAACAGTAGACTGAGGTCAGAAGCACATGCAACAGCTATTCGAAGGCTCGAAGGCCGAGTGGCCTACTCCTGCACCTATTTTCTATGTTTCTATGTTTCCTGGCCCCCACAATGCCACTAACACAAAGTAATTGTGTAACACCCAGCCACCCCTTGCACCTCCCCCCTCGGTCCCTGTCCATTCATGCCTGCCCATTCATCATCAAACAACTGCAGAGGCGACTTACCCTCCAGCAACCAAAGCCTGGGCATGGCGGGAACGTGCTGCAAACTAATAAAGTTCATGCGATTCTGCTCAGAGCATCACATTTTCTCATACACTCCAAAAGTACTGAATTGGTTGTAAAGCACTATGAGACGTCCGGTGGTTGTGAAAGGCGCTTTGTGCAACTACAAAGCCTCACTCTTCCTTTTCCTCCGTGGTACAACCCAGAGGCAGAGTCTAGCTGCTCAGGTCCCAGCTCCCACTGCTCAGGTGCTCCTGGCCGACAGCCTCTGGGGTTTGGAGCCCGCGAGGGCCCGCCAAAGACTGCTCCACCTGTACCTGTGCAGGGGCAGACTGGGCCATCGGGAGACAAGGCAGCAGGTCGGGTACTGAGGGGGTGGGGGGAGTCAACTGGTGAGACGTGGAAGCATTTTGAGTGAAGTCCCAGTTCCATGTCCCCTTTCACCATCATCCGCCTCACGGGCCCGCCACATGTCACTGCTCCCACTCTGCTGGAGAGCAGCTCGATGCCGATCAGTGCGGCACAGGATGGCCAAGGGTACGGTGTCTGGCTTCCCAGTTCAGACGGCAGACATGTTGGCAACCAGAGTCTGCATGGGCGTGGTCAAGGCCGGCCGGGGTGGTCCACGGAGCTGGCCACTCTGTCCATGGAAGTCAACATCATCGCAATACTCACAGGTTTGTAGAGCTGATGCACTGTGAGTGGCTTAACCAGTCACGTGATGTTCACAAGACTCAATAAAACCCCAGCCAGTTGGGTTCGGGGGATCCACGATGGGGCTGGTGGATGAACCGGTAAAGTGTGGTGTGATTGTTAAACCTTTGCTAAGAAACCAACTCGTTCTTAATAGCAATGTGTTGCGATGGATTCTTAAGCAAAGAACCCATAAAGCAAATACATTACAGCAGGCGATATCACATTCCCCTCTCCCCACCCACACCCCCGCTCCCAATGCTACTCCGGAGCCATTGTTGCTGATATTCCTGCCCCCTTCATTTATGGGGCAACTTTCATAAAATCATAGAATGGTTACAGCATGGGAGGCCATTCGGCCCATCGAGCCCGTGCCGACTCTCAGCCAGTCCCACTCCCCCGCCCTTTCCCCGGAGCCCTGCAATTTTTTTTCCTTTCAGGTACTTATCCGACTCCCTTTTGAAAGATAAGATTGAGTCTGCCTCCACCACCCTCTCAGGCAGCGCATTCCAGATCCTAACCACTCGCTGCGTAAAAAGGTTTTTTCTTACATTGCCTTTGGTTCATCTGCCAATCGTCTTCAACCTGTGCCCTCTGGTTCTCGACCCTTCCACCAATGGGAACAGTTTCTCTCTCTCTACTCGGTCCAGACCCCTCATAATTTTGAACACCTCGATCAAATCTCCTCTCAACCTTCTCTGCTCCAAGGAGAACAACCCCAGCTTCTCCAGTCTATCCCCGTCACTGAAGTCCCTCATCCCTGGAACCATTCTCGCAAAATCTTTCCTGCACCCTCTCTAAAGTGTGGTGCCCAGAATTGGACACAATACTCCAGTTGGAGCTGAATCAGAGTTTCAGAAATGTTCATCGTCCATTTTATTCCATTGACTTCAATTTTACTGACAAGCCGCTGCAGGTCTCAAAATCTTGCCGATTATCCCTCCACACACTGCACAGGAGTGCTGATATATTAATATAGAATGAGGTCAGTCCATTTTGCCACAAACACGAGAAACCCTAACCCTAACCCTAACCCTAACTCTATCCTTAATCCTAACCGTAACCCTAACCCTAACCTTAACCCTAACCTTAACCCTAACCCTAACCTTAACCCTAACCCTAACCCTAACCCTAACCTTAACTCTAACCTTAACCCTAACCTTAACCCTAACCTTAACCCTAACCCTAACCCTAACCCTAATCCTAACCTTAACCCTAACCCTAACCTTAACCCTAACCCTAACCCGAACCCTAACCCTAACGTTAACCTTAACTCTAACCTTAACCCTAACCCTAACCTTAACCCTAACCTTAACCCTAACCTTAACCGTCACCCTAACCCTAACCCTAACCCTAACCTTAACCCTAAACCTAACCTTAACCCTAACCCTAACCCTAACCCTAACCTTAACCCTAAACCTAACCCTAACCCTAACCCTAACCTTAACCCTAACCCTAACCCTAACCCTAACCCTAACCCTAACACTAACACTAACCTTAACCTTAACCCTAACGCTAACAGTAACCTTAACCCTAACCCTAACCCTAATCTTAACCCTAACGCTAACACTAACTTTAACCCTAACCCTAACCCTAACCCTAACGCTAACACTAACCTCAACCCTAACCCTAACCCTAACCCTAACACTAACACTAACACGAACCTTAACCTTAACCCTAACCCGAACCTCAACCCTAACCCTAACGCTAACACTAACCTTAACCCTAACGCTAACACTAACCTTAACCCTAAGGCGAACACAAACCCTAACCCAAACACTAACACTAACCTTAACCCTAAGGCTAACACTAACCCTAACACAAACACAAACCCTAACACTAACACGAACGCTAACACTAACACCAACCCTAACGCTAACACTAACACTAACCCTAATGCTAACCCTAACACTAACTCTAACACTAACACTAAACCTAAGACCCCTGACACTACTACTAACACGAACCCTCATGCTAAACCGAACCCGAACACTATCGCTAGTCCTAACGCTAATACTAACACTAACACTAACACTAACACTAAACCTAACAACCCTAACGCTAACACTAACACTAACACTAACCCTAACCCTAACGCTAACATCCCTAACGCTAACCCTAACACTAACACTAACCCTAACACTAACATTAACACTAACACTAACGCTAACACTAACCCTAACGCTAACGCTAACCCTAACACTAACACTAACCCTAACACTAACACTAACCCTAACGCTAACACTAACACTAACACTAACACTAACCCTAACGCTAACACTAACACTAACACTAACACTAACCCTAACGCTAACACTAACACTAACACTAACACTAACCCTAACGCTAACACTAACACTAACACTAACACTAACCCTAACACTAACACTAACACTAACACTAACACTAACCCTAACGCTAACACTAACACTAACACGAACACTAACACTAACCCTAACGCTAACACTAACACTAACACTAACACTAACACTAACCCTAACGCTAACACTAACACTAACACTAACACTAACCCTAACGCTAACACTAACACTAACACTAACACTAACACTAACCCTAACGCTAACACTAACACTAACACGAACACTAACACTAACCCTAACGCTAACGCTAACCCTAACACTAACACTAACCCTAACACTAACACTAACCCTAACGCTAACACTAACACTAACACTAACACTAACCCTAACGCTAACACTAACACTAACACTAACACTAACCCTAACGCTAACACTAACACTAACACTAACACTAACACTAACCCTAACGCTAACACTAACACTAACACTAACACTAACCCTAACGCTAACACTAACACTAACACTAACACTAACACTAACCCTAACGCTAACACTAACACTAACACGAACACTAACACTAACACTAACCCTAACGCTAACCCTAACACTAACACTAACCCTAACGCTAACGCTAACCCTAACACTAACACTAACCCTAACGCTAATGCTAACCCTAACACTAACACTAACACTAACACTAACACTAACCCTAACGCTAACGCTAACCCTAACACTAACACTAACCCTAACGCTAACACTAACCCTAACACTAACACTAACGCTAACGCTAACACTAACACTAACACTAACACTAACCCTAACGCTAACACTAACACTAACACTAACACTAACACTAACCCTAACGCTAACACTAACACTAACACTAACACTAACACTAACACTAACATTAACACTAACCCTAACGCTAACACTAACACTAACACTAACATTAACACTAACCCTAACGCTAACACTAACACTAACACTAACACTAACCCTAACCCTAACGCTAACACTAACACTAACACTAACACTAACCCTAACGCTAACACTAACACTAACACTAACACTAACACTAACACTAACACTAACATTAACACTAACCCTAACGCTAACGCTAACGCTAACACTAACACTAACACTAACACTAACCCTAACGCTAACGCTAACGCTAACGCTAACGCTAACGCTAACACTAACACTAACACTAACACTAACCCTAACGCTAACACTAACACTAACACTAACATTAACACTAACCCTAACGCTAACACTAACACTAACACTAACATTAACACTAACCCTAACGCTAACACTAACACTAACACTAACATTAACACTAACCCTAACGCTAACACTAACACTAACACTAACATTAACACTAACCCTAACGCTAACACTAACACTAACGCTAACACTAACACTAACACTAACACTAACATTAACACTAACCCTAACACTAACACAAACACTAACATTAACACTAACCCTAACGCTAACACTAACACTAACACTAACCCTAACGCTAACGCTAACACTAACACTAACCCTAACGCTAACGCTAACACTAACACTAACGCTAACACTAACACTAACACTAACCCTAACGCTAACGCTAACACTAACACTAACACTAACACTAACACTAACACTAACACTAACCCTAACGCTAACACTAACACTAACACTAACATTAACACTAACGCTAACACTAACGCTAACACTAACACTAACACTAACACTAACCCTAACGCTAACACTAACACTAACACTAACACTAACCCTAACGCTAACACTAACGCTAACACTAACACTAACACTAACGCTAACGCTAACGCTAACACTAACACTAACCCTAACGCTAACACTAACACTAACACTAACCCTAACCCTAACGCTAACACTAACACTAACACTAACCCTAACACTAACACTAACACTAACACTAACACTAACACTAACCCTAACGCTAACACTAACACTAACGCTAACACTAACACTAACACTAACACTAACGCTAACACTAACACTAACCCTAACGCTAACGCTAACACTAACACTAACACTAACGCTAACACTAACACTAACGCTAACGCTAACACTAACACTAACGCTAACGCTAACACTAACACTAACACTAACGCTAACGCTAACGCTAACACTAACACTAACACTAACACTAACACTAACGCTAACGCTAACACTAACACTAACACTAACACTAACGCTAACGCTAACACTAACACTAACACTAACACTAACGCTAACACTAACACTAACACTAACACTAACACTAACACTAACGCTAACGCTAACACTAACACTAACACTAACGCTAACACTAACACTAACACTAACACTAACACTAACGCTAACGCTAACACTAACACTAACACTAACACTAACACTAACACTAACCCTAACACTAACACTAACGCTAACACTAACGCTAACGCTAACGCTAACGCTAACACTAACACTAACACTAACCCTAACGCTAACACTAACGCTAACACTAACACTAACGCTAACGCTAACGCTAACACTAACGCTAACACTAACACTAACGCTAACGCTAACGCTAACGCTAACCCTAACGCTAACCCTAACGCTAACCCTAACACTAACCCTAACGCTAACACTAACACTAACACTAACACTAACACTAACACTAACATTAACACTAACACTAACACTAACACTAACACTAACCCTAACACTAACCCTAACGCTAACACTAACATTAACACTAACACTAACACTAACACTAACCCTAACGCTAACGCTAACATTAACACTAACACTAACGCTAACACTAACGCTAACACTAACACTAACCCTAACGCTAACGCTAACATTAACACTAACACTAACACTAACACTAACACTAACCCTAACGCTAACGCTAACATTAACACTAACACTAACACTAACGCTAACACTAACACTAACCCTAACACTAACCCTAACGCTAACACTAACATTAACACTAACACTAACACTAACACTAACCCTAACGCTAACGCTAACATTAACACTAACCCTAACGCTAACACTAACGCTAACGCTAACGCTAACCCTAACGCTAACCCTAACGCTAACCCTAACACTAACCCTAACGCTAACACTAACATTAACACTAACACTAACCCTAACGCTAACACTAACATTAACACTAACACTAACACTAACACTAACACTAACACTAACCCTAACACTAACACTAACGCTAACACTAACGCTAACGCTAACGCTAACGCTAACGCTAACGCTAACGCTAACGCTAACACTAACGCTAACACTAACGCTAACACTAACACTAACACTAACGCTAACGCTAACACTAACGCTAACGCTAACGCTAACGCTAACACTAACACTAACACTAACACTAACCCTAACGCTAACACTAACACTAACCCTAACGCTAACGCTAACCCTAACGCTAACACTAACGCTAACGCTAACACTAACACTAACACTAACCCTAACGCTAACACTAACGCTAACGCTAACACTAACACTAACGCTAACACTAACCCTAACGCTAACGCTAACACTAACCCTAACGCTAACCCTAACACTAACACTAACCCTAACGCTAACGCTAACCCTAACGCTAACACTAACGCTAACGCTAACACTAACACTAACACTAACCCTAACGCTAACGCTAACACTAACCCTAACGCTAACCCTAACACTAACACTAACCCTAACGCTAACGCTAACCCTAACGCTAACACTAACACTAACACTAACCCTAACGCTAACACTAACGCTAACGCTAACACTAACACTAACCCTAACACTAACCCTAACGCTAACACTAACCCTAACGCTAACGCTAACACTAACCCTAACGCTAACCCTAACGCTAACCCTAACGCTAACGCTAACGCTAACACTAACCCTAACGCTAACCCTAACACTAACACTAACCCTAACGCTAACGCTAACCCTAACGCTAACACTAACGCTAACGCTAACACTAACACTAACACTAACCCTAACGCTAACCCTAACGCTAACGCTAACACTAACCCTAACGCTAACCCTAACGCTAACACTAACCCTAACGCTAACGCTAACACTAACCCTAACGCTAACCCTAACGCTAACACTAACACTAACCCTAACACTAACGCTAACACTAACCCTAACGCTAACGCTAACGCTAACACTAACGCTAACGCTAACACTAACACTAACCCTAACACTAACACTAACACTAACCCTAACACTAACACTAACGCTAACACTAACCCTAACGCTAACCCTAACGCTAACGCTAACGCTAACGCTAACGCTAACACTAACACTAACACTAACCCTAACGCTAACCCTAACGCTAACGCTAACGCTAACGCTAACGCTAACCCTAACGCTAACACTAACACTAACACTAACACTAACACTAACCCTAACACTAACACTAACGCTAACCCTAACACTAACCCTAACGCTAACCCTAACGCTAACGCTAACACTAACGCTAACGCTAACGCTAACACTAACACTAACGCTAACGCTAACGCTAACCCTAACGCTAACCCTAACACTAACCCTAACGCTAACGCTAACGCTAACACTAACACTAACGCTAACGCTAACGCTAACCCTAACGCTAACCCTAACACTAACACTAACACTAACACTAACCCTAACACTAACACTAACGCTAACCCTAACACTAACACTAACCCTAACACTAACACTAACGCTAACCCTAACGCTAACGCTAACGCTAACGCTAACGCTAACGCTAACGCTAACCCTAACGCTAACGCTAACGCTAACGCTAACCCTAACACTAACACTAACACTAACACTAACACTAACACTAACACTAACCCTAACGCTAACGCTAACGCTAACGCTAACCCTAACGCTAACCCTAACACTAACACTAACACTAACACTAACACTAACACTAACACTAACCCTAACACTAACACTAACACTAACCCTAACACTAACCCTAACGCTAACCCTAACGCTAACCCTAACACTAACACTAACACTAACACTAACACTAACACTAACACTAACGCTAACCCTAACACTAACACTAACGCTAACCCTAACACTAACACTAACGCTAACGCTAACGCTAACCCTAACGCTAACCCTAACACTAACACTAACACTAACACTAACACTAACACTAACACTAACACTAACACTAACCCTAACACTAACACTAACACTAACCCTAACACTAACCCTAACGCTAACCCTAACGCTAACCCTAACACTAACACTAACACTAACACTAACACTAACACTAACCCTAACACTAACGCTAACGCTAACGCTAACGCTAACCCTAACGCTAACCCTAACACTAACACTAACACTAACACTAACACTAACACTAACCCTAACACTAACACTAACGCTAACCCTAACACTAACACTAACCCTAACGCTAACCCTAACCCTAACCCTAACCCTAACCCTAACCCTAACCCTAACCCTAACCCTAACCCTAACACTAACACTAACACTAACACTAACACTAACACTAACCCTAACACTAACACTAACGCTAACACTAACGCTAACGCTAACGCTAACGCTAACGCTAACCCTAACGCTAACCCTAACACTAACACTAACACTAACACTAACGCTAACGCTAACACTAACCCTAACCCTAACGCTAACGCTAACGCTAACGCTAACGCTAACACTAACACTAACCCTAACACTAACACTAACCCTAACACTAACCCTAACGCTAACGCTAACCCTAACACTAACCCTAACGCTAACGCTAACCCTAACGCTAACACTAACCCTAACACTAACACTAACACTAACACTAACACTAACCCTAACACTAACACTAACACTAACACTAACCCTAACACTAACCCTAACGCTAACGCTAACGCTAACGCTAACGCTAACGCTAACACTAACCCTAACACTAACACTAACACTAACCCTAACGCTAACCCTAACGCTAACACTAACACTAACACTAACCCTAACGCTAACGCTAACGCTAACGCTAACACTAACACTAACACTAACACTAACCCTAACGCTAACACTAACACTAACACTAACCCTAACGCTAACCCTAACGCTAACGCTAACACTAACACTAACGCTAACACTAACACTAACACTAACACTAACACTAACACTAACACTAACACTAACCCTAACGCTAACCCTAACACTAACGCTAACGCTAACGCTAACGCTAACGCTAACACTAACACTAACCCTAACACTAACACTAACACTAACCCTAACACTAACACTAACACTAACACTAACACTAACACTAACCCTAACGCTAACGCTAACGCTAACGCTAACGCTAACGCTAACACTAACACTAACACTAACACTAACACTAACACTAACCCTAACACTAACACTAACACTAACACTAACACTAACACTAACCCTAACGCTAACGCTAACGCTAACGCTAACGCTAACGCTAACACTAACACTAACCCTAACACTAACACTAACACTAACCCTAACACTAACACTAACACTAACACTAACACTAACGCTAACGCTAACGCTAACGCTAACGCTAACGCTAACACTAACACTAACACTAACACTAACCCTAACACTAACCCTAACGCTAACGCTAACGCTAACGCTAACGCTAACGCTAACGCTAACCCTAACGCTAACACTAACACTAACACTAACACTAACACTAACCCTAACACTAACACTAACACTAACCCTAACACTAACACTAACCCTAACACTAACACTAACACTAACACTAACCCTAACACTAACACTAACACTAACCCTAACACTAACACTAACACTAACCCTAACACTAACACTAACCCTAACACTAACACTAACACTAACACTAACACTAACCCTAACACTAACACTAACACTAACACTAACCCTAACACTAACCCTAACACTAACACTAACACTAACACTAACACTAACACTAACACTAACGCTAACACTAACACTAACACTAACGCTAACACTAACACTAACACTAACACTAACCCTAACACTAACGCTAACCCTAACACTAACGCTAACACTAACGCTAACCCTAACACTAACACTAACCCTAACGCTAACGCTAACGCTAACGCTAACGCTAACGCTAACACTAACGCTAACACTAACACTAACGCTAACGCTAACACTAACCCTAACGCTAACCCTAACGCTAACGCTAACGCTAACACTAACACTAACACTAACACTAACACTAACACTAACCCTAACACTAACCCTAACACTAACCCTAACGCTAACCCTAACGCTAACCCTAACGCTAACGCTAACACTAACACTAACACTAACGCTAACCCTAACGCTAACGCTAACACTAACACTAACACTAACCCTAACACTAACACTAACACTAACCCTAACGCTAACCCTAACGCTAACCCTAACGCTAACGCTAACACTAACACTAACACTAACCCTAACACTAACACTAACACTAACCCTAACGCTAACCCTAACGCTAACGCTAACGCTAACGCTAACGCTAACCCTAACCCTAACGCTAACCCTAACCCTAACGCTAACCCTAACACTAACACTAACACTAACACTAACACCCCAGCACTAATCTCCCTCAGTTCGTTGAGTGCAAAAGTCACACAAATATGTTTTAAAAGTTTATTTTTCACTCGTTTTTTTGCGCAGGCTTTTGAAGAATACTTCACTGGGACCACGCTGGAAGGTGAGCCGATCACACAGGAAGAGTCCAGGGTGAGGGTTAGGCAGGGGACAGATTCACTGTTCTGCAGAGAGAACATTTCATCCACATTCTTGTCCAATTTGAGGATAGACAATTTTCTGCTTATATCCTGTAGTTCTGTTAAAAAAACCTTGCTGAGCGCTGCACGCTCCGGGGTATTTCTGAGCATATTGAAGATGTGCACCAGGTCCCTTCTCAATCTTACGTCCTCAGAGACGTTAGGCCAAAAATCAGCCGTCATTCCTCCCCACACCCTCTCATCCATCAACGGCCCACGGTCAAACTGCCACTGCATTGCTAATGGGGCCTTGGCGTTAAAATCAGCTGGTTAGACACAAAATCAAAGCTCCTTTTGCCCTCGAGATACAGTCCAGTATCTGACTGGCAGTCTTGCCAGCAGCATTATGTTGACGGGATATTCTCAGTCAATGTCCAATAATCACAGCAAGGCTGTTTGTGTGCAGATCTATCCAGGACCCGGGACCCCTCGAGTACTCACCCAGGACCCGGGACCCCTCGGGTACTCACCCAGGACCTGGGACCCCTCGGGCAATCACCCAGGACCCGGGACCCCTCGGGTAATCACCCAGGACCCGGGACCCCTCGGGTACTCACCCAGGACCCGGGACCCCTCGGGTACTCACCCAGGACCCCTCGGGTACTCACCCAGGACCCGGGACCCCTCGGGTACTCACCCAGGACCTGGGACCCCTCGGGTACTCACCCAAGACCTGGGACCCCTCGGGCAATCACCCAGGACCCGGGACCCCTCGGGCACTCACCCAGGACCCGGGACCCCTCAGGTACTCACCCAGGACCCCTCGGGTACTCACCCAGGACCTGGGACCCCTCGGGTACTCACCCAGGACCCGGGACCCCTCGGGTACTCACCCAGGACCCCTCGGGCACTCACCCAGGACCCGGGACCCCTCAGGTACTCACCCAGGACCCCTCAGGTACTCACCCAGGACCCGGGACCCCTCGGGTACTCACCCAGGACCCGGGACCCCTCGGATACTCACCCAGGACCCGGGACCCCTCAGGTACTCACCCAGGACCCGGGACCCCCTCGGGTACTCACCCAGGACCCGGGACCCCTCGGGTACTCACCCAGGACCCGGGACCCCTCGGGTACTCACCCAGGACCCGGGACCCCTCGGGCAATCACCCAGGACCCCTCGGGTACTCACCCAGGACCCGGGACCCCTCAGGTACTCACCCAGGACCCCTCGGGTACTCACCCAGGACCTGGGACCCCTCGGGTACTCACCCAGGACCCGGGACCCCTCGGGTACTCACCCAGGACCCCTCGGGCACTCACCCAGGACCCGGGACCCCTCAGGTACTCACCCAGGACCCCTCAGGTACTCACCCAGGACCCGGGACCCCTCGGGTACTCACCCAGGACCCGGGACCCCTCGGATACTCACCCAGGACCCGGGACCCCTCAGGTACTCACCCAGGACCCGGGACCCCTCTGGCAATCACCCAGGACCCGGGACCCCTCAGGTACTCACCCAGGACCCGGGACCCCTCGGGTACTCACCCAGGACCCGGGACCCCTCGGGCAATCACCCAGGACCCGGGACCCCTCGGGTACTCACCCAGGACCCGGGACCCCTCGGGTACTCACCCAGGACCCGGGACCCCTCGGGTACTCACCCAGGACCCGGGACCCCTCGGGTACTCACCCAGGACATATTTCCAGGTCCCGCTCATCAGACAAAAGTCCAAAAAAGTGTGTAGAATAAACACCTTAGTTCTGGGGGCTCCCATATGATTTGGTTGACTGGAGACTGTCCCCTAACCTCTGCCGAAAGGCTGATAGACCTCTGGAATAAATCACCAGGGAAGCAACTAAATGGAGAGGGGATTAGGACTATTTCTGGAGAGGAGGGATAGAATGGCAGCAGGTGGGCAAGGCTCCTCTCTCTCTCTCTCTCTCTCTGGTACATCCCCCACTCCCTTCTTCACACCAGTGGCGGCCGTGCCATCAAGGTTCCAATCTCTGGAATTTGCTCCCTAAACCCACTCCGCACCTCCACCTCCCTCTCCTGCTTTAAGACCCTTTTTAAAATCGACATTGTTGGCCGAGCAGTTGCTCGATCTCTCCTTCTTAGCCTCGGCGTCCATTTTCCCTATGCCTCCAAGGAAAAGACATGGGACTCTTTCCGTCTGAAAGGAGCAAGTCGTTGGTAAGGTGAGGGCCGAGATCTTTCATAAATGGTTCACTGTTGGGTCTCCGAGGGAGGATGAAGAGAGTCGGGCGGATGTTCTTCAGCGAGGAGGAAACGGTGAGGTGATCTGCTAGCAGCTTGCGGCTCTCGAGGTGATTGACAATATGATCCAAATGAATCGTTCCCCTTGGTGGTTGATCCCAGCACACACCCGATCAAAATGAGGACGTTGGGGATGAGGAAGAAAGATCGGCGGGGCGGGGGGGGGGTGGCGGTGGTTGGGGGGGGAGCCTTTTCAGCCAATGGGGAATCAAGCTGTTGGGCCGTGAGCTGTGAGGAGGACGCGAAGAGTCTGCAAAGGGACATGGACAGGTGAAGTGAGTGGGTAAGAAGGTGGCTGATGCAATACAATGGCAGGAAGAATGGAAAAGCAGAATACGTTTTAAAGGTGAGAGAACATTAAATATTGATATCCAGAAGGATTTGGGTGTCCTTGCACACAAATCACAGAGAGTTAGTGTGTGGGTACAGCAAGCAATTAGGAAGGCAAATGGTATGTTGGCCTTTATTGCTAGAGGGTTGGAGTATAAGAGTAAGGAAGTCTTGCTGCAATTGTACAGGGCCCTGGTGAGACTGCACCGGGAGTATTGTGCACCTGAGGAAGGATATACTTGTCTTAGACCGGGAGCAACAAAGGTTCACTAGATTGATCCCAGGGTTGTCCTATGAGGAGAGATTGAGTAGACCTGTCCCGTATTCTCTGGAGTTTAGAAGAATGAGCAGTGATCTCATTGAAACATATAAATCTCTTACAGGGCTTGACAGGGTAGATGCAGGGAGGATGTTTCCCCCGGGGCTGGGGAGTCTAGAACCAGGGGTCACAGTCTCAGGATAAGGGGTCGGCCATTTAGGACTGAGATGAGGAGAAATTTCTTCACTCAGAGGGTGGTGAATCTTTGGAATTCTCTGCCCCAGAGGGCTGTGGAGGCTCAGTCTGTTAGTATATTCAAGGCTGAGATCGATAGATTTTTGGACTCTCGGGAATCGAGGGATATGGGGATCGGGCGGGAAAGTAGAGTTAAGGTCGATGATCAGCCGTGATCTTATTAAATGGCGGAGCAGACTCAAGGGGCTGTATAAGGACATAAGAAATAGGAGCAGGAGTCGGTCATCCGGCCCCTCGAGCCTGCTCCGCCATTTAATGCGATCATGGCTGATCTGATCATGGACTCAGCTCCACTTCCCCGCCTGCTCCCCATAACTCCTTATCCACTTATCGTATACAAAACTGTCTATGACCTACTCCTGCTCCTAATTCTTATGTTTTAAGTTCCCAGGGATGGACATTGAAGCGAACAGTGTAACCAGAGGTTATGGGGCAAAGAGAGGGTAGATTTTCTGGTTGTCTTGGGAGCAGGCACCAGATTGGAATGGGAGATTAAGGAAATCTGGGTGAGACAATCCTGTTGGTACGAGTTGTTCCCTGCTGGTTTCAGAGAAAACTCCCCAGCAACAGAAAACAGCGTATCGTTCCCCTCAGGATGTGCCTCGGTCACGAGTCCTGAACCTCACAATGTGTCTTTTTATAGCAATAAGACCATGCGGAGTTAAAGGCCAGCTTACCCCCCCCGAGCAGCAGAATATAGGCCCTGAAATCCCGCCCCACCCCGGGTCGGTACGGAGTGTGTACGGATGTGCATGCGGCGAAAACCGGCTTTCCCGATCGGTCAAGTTTTGGCTTCACAGATCGCACGCATCTCGGCAGCCAGGACATCCGCGTGGCAGAGATTGTGGTATCTATCCATCGGTTGTCCAGCAAACGTCCTTCAAACTCTTGCGCCTGGTAAAAGCAGGTGCAGAGCCGACATTTACCAGCATAAGTGTTTTAAATCATATCAAAAACATATAAAAAATAAAACTTAAAAATACATAATTATGTCAAAAACCCTGACCACGCAGGTAATTTTATTTTAATTAAAACTTTTTTTAAAAATCGCCAATTTTTTTTTTTCAAAAACATTTCTATCAACTTTAATTTCTGTAATGTATTTATGTGAGGTGCTTTTTTAATGTTTGATGTCGTGTTTGGGTGTTTGGGCGTGTTTCCCAGTTAAAGGGATCAAGGGGTATGGAGAGAAAGCAGGAAAGGGGTACTGAGGTGAATGATCAGCCATGATCTTATTGAATGGTGGTGCAGGCTCGAAGGGCCCAATGGCCTACTCCTGCACCTATTTTCTATGTTTCTATGTTTCTATAGTAAGAGGTGTTTCCGACTTACGAAACTCCGATTACGAGGAATGAGAAAATACTTTACCGTGATTGGGTGCCCAGGCCCACGTGACTCCTATGGCCGTCCCAACGTGAACGCGCTCCGTCGCGCACGAAGAGGAGGCCTCAGGACCGGGATCTCTGGCGAGCGTTCGACCAAAAGGTAAGTGCGCACCTTTTCCCCGATTTCTAGTTGAACGCCGGCGGGAAGAAGCTAGCGGGATTTGCGGGCCGATACCGCGTGTGTCGTGCCGCGTGACGCCCTGTCCTCATACAGCGCCGCATCCCGGGTCTAACCGCCCTCAATGGCAGCGGTGGCCCGCCAGTTCCTTGGAGAAAAAGTCCATTTGCCAAAATTCCAAAGAGCCCCAGCCTGCTCCAAGATAAAAGAGCCTTTCTGCGCCAGAAAAAATGGTAAATAATTATAGTGTGGAATGCTAATTGCTGTCTCCAGTGACAATCTGTCAGAACTCGGGGTGTAAAGAAAGCATTTAAATATCTGTCAGTATTTTCACATTCATTATTTCAAGGGGCATTCATGTGCTCAAAAAAATAAAAAAAACATGCTGCAGCAATAAGAGAGATTCATTAATAGTGGAAGAGCAGAGCTGCTGAGTGGTGTGTCTACGATGCATCACACTTGTGAGGAACTGACTCCTTCAGTACTCCCTAAACATGGCAGCCTGACACATACACTGTAATTATTTGCAACAATCTTCATATCTCCATCGCTTTCAAATTGCAAAACATTGTCAAGCTCCTCGCCGTCTCCTTGAGGAGAGAGGTACGCAGCACATGTCAAAGGATGAAAGGGAAACGTGGCCATCAGCTGTGGTGATCTCCTCCGCGATCTCTCGCACGTACACTTTGTCACACTGCAGCTGCATGCTGGCTGAAGCGAAATTAAACACTGGGGCCCACACTGAGGGATACCAGGGACCCTGAGAAAGATGGCCAACACCATCTATGGCTAAACAGTGGCTCCCTGGGCAGCACCCTCGCCTCTGAGTCAGAGGCTTGTGTGGGTTCAAGTCCCACTCCAGAGGCTTGTGCACAAAAATCTAGGCGGACACTCCAGTGCAGTGTTGAGGGAGTGCTGCACTATCGGAGGGGCAACACTGAGGGAGTGCCGTAGTGACAGAAGTTCAGTACTGAGGGAAGTGCCGCACTGTCGGAGGGGCAGTACTGAGGGAGTGCCGCACTGTCGGAGGGGCAGTACTGAGGGAGTGCCACACTGTCGGAGGGGCAGTACTGAGGGAGCGCCGCACTGTCGGGGGCGCCATGCTGAGGGAGGGCTGCACTGTCGGAGGGGCAGTACTGAGGGAGTACCGCACTGTCGGATGGGCAGTACTGAGAGAGTGCTGCACTGTGGGAGGGGCAGTACTGAAGGAGTGCCGCACTGTCGGAGCGGCAGTACTGAGGGACTGCCGCACTGTCGGAGGGGCAATACTGAGGGAGTGCCGCACTGTCGGAGGGGCAGTACTGAGGGACTGCCGCACTGTCGGAGGGGCAATACTGAGGGAGTGCCGCACTGTCGGAGGGGCAATACTGAGGGAGTGCCGCACTGTCGGAGGGGCAGTACTGAGGGAGTGCCGCACTGTCGGAGGGGCAGTAATGAGGGAGCGCCACACTGTCGGGGGCGCCATGCTGAGGGAGGGCTGCAATGTCGGAGGGGCAATACTGAGGGAGTGCCGCACTGTCGGAGCGGCAGTACTGAGGGAGTGTTGCACTGTGGGAGGGGCAGTACTGAGGGAGCACCGCACTGTCGGAGGGGCAGTACTGAGGGAGTGCCGCACTGTCGGAGGGGCAGTACTGAGGGAGTGTTGCACTGTGGGAGGGGCAGTACTGAGGGAGCACCGCACTGTCGGAGGGGCAGTACTGAGGGAGCGCCGCACTGCCCAGGCGCGACTGTGGATACATGGCACTTTCAGCACAGAAAGATCCCACAAACAACATTGTAAATGATTCATACTGGGGATGTGGGTGTCGCTGGCATGACTGGCACTTATTGCCCATCCAGACATCACGCAGTGGCTTGCGGGGCTATTTCAGTCAAATGCGTTGGTGCTGGACTGGAGTCACATGTAGGCCCAGACCGGGTTAGAACATAAGAATTTGGAACAGGAGTAGGCCATCTAGTCCCTCGAGCCTGTCTCCTTCCCCAAAGGACGTCATTGAACCACTTGGCTATTTTACGTCAATCAGACAGCTTCATGGTCATTTTTACTAACATCAGAGGGAGCTGGTAATTGGGATTAGACTGGATGATCTTTTGTTGGATGACGCAGATACGATGGTAAGTACTGCCGGGAGTAGAATACGGCCAGGGTGATCTCCTGGACTAGTGTCGATCACTTGGATGGGTCGGAGAGGAATTTTCCCAGATTTTTTTTCCCAATTGGCCTGGGTTTTTATCTGGTTTTTCCCTCTCCCAGGAGATCACATGGCTCCAGTTGGGGTGGAGTGTAGAATGTTTCAGTATAAGGGGTGTCACAGTTGTGTGAGGCGGACTGGTTGGGCTGGGTGCTGTTTGACTTTCCCCCATTGTTCATAGGTTTATATGTAACCTTCAGGGCTGCTGACCGAGGGCCGTGCGACTCTTTGTCGGCCGGCTCGGACACGATGGGCCGAAATGGCCTCCTTCTGCGCTGTTACTTTCTATGTTTCTATGTTTCTATCAGCTGTTTAGAACATATAGGAACATAAGAATTAGGAACAGGAGTAAGCCATTCGGCCCCTCGAGCCTGCTCCGCCATTCAATACGATCATGGCTGATCTTCTACCTCAACTTCACTTTCCTGCACTGTCCCCATATTCCTTAATTCCCTTTGTTCCCAAAAATCTATCAATCTCGGCCTTGAATATACTCAATGACTGAGCCTCCACAGCCCTCTGGGGCAGAGAATTCCAATGATTCACCAGCCTCCTTCTCACCTCAGTCCTATTTCCAGATGTCATGTATCTTACATTATTATATATAACTGTATTCTAACATGCTATACATGACTGTAATAAGATATGACATGTAACCACCAGCATACCTTACCACCAGGGGTGCACTTGCAAGAGACAGGTATATAAGCACAGGTCTCAGGCAAGTGCAACATTCCAGAGCTGTGAAATAAAGGTGCAAGTCCAGAGTGACCTTGACTTCACTACATGCCTCGTGTGAGTCTGTACTGAGGGGACAGGACTTTACAGTGGCGACGAGTTACGGGATTACAGAATCCACAGAATGGCGAACGACAGATCAGATGAAAAGTACAATGCGGGAGACAATTGGGAGGACTTTATAGAAAGGCTCCAGCAAAGCTTTGTAACCAAAGACTGGTTAGGCGACGATAAGGCAGACAAGAGAAGAGCCCATCTCTTGACCAGCTGTGGCTCGAAAACATACGCTTTAATGAAGTTTCTGTTGGCACCCGAGAAACCAGCAAGCAAGTCGTTTGCAGAATTGAGCACACTGGTAAGAGACCACCTGAAGCCAGCGAGCAGCTCACACATGGCCAGACACAGGTTCTACAACTACAGACGCTGTGTGGGCCAGAGCATACCCGACTTCGTGGCGGAACTTCGGAAGTTGGCTAGTTTATGTGAGTTCTCCGATGAACTGAGGAGAGAAATGTTGAGAGACTTTTTCATTGAAGGAACAGGCCACGCAGGCATATTCCGAAAGCTCATAGAGACCAAGAACCTGACCTTAGAGGCAGCAGCACTGGTTGCACAGACATTCTTGGTAGGGGAAGAAGAAACGAGGTTGATTTACACTGCAGGTACGACAACCAATGAAATATCGGAACAAGAAGTTCACAGCACTAAACAAGCTGCTACCCCCACACACAGACAAAACCGTGAGAACAGGCTCTCGACAGCAGGCAGAAGCCATCAAGGGCCACAGGAACGGCCGTTCATACCTCATCAACCCACAATGCGAGCAATCAACTACAAACTGAGAGAAGCTCAAGAGAGATCAGCCAGACGCAGCTCATTCTTTGGGAACACTTTGAACAATGGAACAGGTCTGTGCTGGAGGTGTGTGGGGGTAGGCACTGGTCAAGGGGATGTCGATTTCAGCAGGCTGTTTGCAGGAACTGTGAATATACAGGTCATTTGGCCCGTATGTGCAAAAAAATGGCAGCTCGGCTGGTATACGAATCGGATGGGTCGGAAAGTGGACCAGAAGACGGTGGGGACAGTACCCGGGACACCGGTGTACAGCGGGTCAACACGATCAATGGCCGCTGCTCCTACAACAGGACGCCTCCTATAATGATGAGGGTCCTACTCAACAGGATACCTGTCAACATGGAGCTGGATACAGGAGCAAGTCAATCTCTCATGGGCGCTCAACAATTTGAACAACTGTGGCCACATAAAAGAGACAGACCAAAACTCACAAGGGTCGACACCACACTAAGGACCTATACCAAAGAAATCGTACCAGTCCTCGGCAGCGCCATGCTCTCTGTCACACACAAAGGGACAGTGAACCGACTTCCCCTGTGGATTGTCCCCGGAGACCCCCCAGCACTGCTGGTGAGAAGCTGGCTGGCAAAAATAAACTGAAAATGGGATGATGTCCATGCCATGTCATTAGAGGAACGGACCTCCTGCTCAACAGTTATAAAGCGATTTGAACATCTCTTTCAGCCAGGTGTGGGCACTTTCAAAGGGGCCAAAGTCAAAATCTACATCACACAGGATGCTAGACCGGTCCATCATAAGGCCAGAGCTGTACCCTATGTGATGAGGGAAAAGATTGAACACGAACTAGACAAGCTTCTGCGGGAAGGCATTATATCACCTGTGGAATTTAGCGACTGGGCAAGTCCCATCGTCCAAGTCATGAAGCCTGATGGAATCCGCCCAACAGAGTCCAAAACAGAAGCAATTCGCCTGGCACCCAGGCCCCAGAATGTCTCAGAACTGCGCGCCTTTCTCGGGCTACTCAATTACTTTGGGAACTTTATGCAGAACTTAAGCATGCTGCTGGAGCCTCTCCACGTGCTACTCAGGAAGGGGTGCGATTGGTTTTGGGGGGACACCCAGGAACGCGCCTTCAATAAGGCACGCAACCTTCTGTGTTCCAACAGTGTTTTGACTTTCTTTGACCCAGGTAAAAAGCTAGTTCTCACAAGCGATGCGTCAGCGTATGGGGTCGGGTGAGTTTTGCAACATGTCACCAGATTTGTTTTTAAACTAAATTCAAATCCTGCAACTGGTGAGATGGGATTAGCCCAGGCCTGTGGATGCCGGGCCCAGTCACACAAGCAGTACACCATGACGGAAATGACCAGTTAATCTATCCCCGGGGTGCTGCTGGAGGCCGGAATATCAGTCAAGACAACTAGCGTCTCATCTAATAACACACGGGATCCTTTACATTCACCTGAACAGGTTTAATACCGCATCCAAACACAGCCCATAATCCAGGCTGACAGTTCAGTGCAGCTCTCTCTCGGCACTACATTGAAGTGTCTGTCTGGATTATGGGCTCATGTCCTGGAGTCCGATCTTGAACCCAGAACGCCCTGATTCACAAAGGCAGCGATGGAGCCAAACTGTGACTTCCTGGGCTGGTGGTTAAGTGGTGCCAGTTGTGGGTTTTATACGTCAAGCTACACTGCAGCACGGGAGCACATAATCCAGACAGAAGGCTGAGCGAGAGAGAAAAACCCAAGAGGTAAATGATTGTCAGGACAAGGGATGAGTTTGATGGAAGATTGTGAAAAGAAAGAAAGACTTGCATTTATATAGCGCCTTTCACAACCACCGGAGGTGCCAAAACTCTTTACGGCCAGTGAAGTACCCTTGGAGTGTAGTCACTGTCGTAATGTAGGAAACGCAGCAGCTAATTTGTGCACAGCAAGCTCCCACAGATAGTCATGTGATAATGTGATGTTGGTTGAGGGATAGGTATTGATCAGGACACCAAGGATAACTCCCCTGCTTGTCTTCCAAAATAGTGACCATGGGATCTTTTATATCCACCTGAGATAGCAGGCGGGACTTAACGTCTCATCTGAAAGACGGCACCTCCGACAGTGCGGCGCTCCCTCAGTACTGCCCTTCCAACAATGCGGCGCTCCCTCAGTACTGCCCCTCCGACAGTGCGGCGCTCCCTCAGTACTGCCCCTCCGATAGTGCGGTGCTCCCTCAGTACTGCCCCTCCGACAGTGCAGCACTCCCTCAGTACTGCCCTTCCGACAGTGCGGCGCTCCCTCAGTACTGCCCCTCCGACAGTGCGGTGCTCCCTCAGTACTGCCCCTCCGACAGTGCGGTGCTCTCTCAGTACTGCCCCTCCGACAGTGCAGCACTCCCTCAGTACTGCCCTTCCGACAGTGCGGCGCTCTCTCAGTGCTGCCCTTCCGACAGTGCGGCGCTCCCTCAGTACTGCCCCTCCGACAGTGCGGCTCTCCCTCAGTACTGCCACTCCGACAGTGCAGCGCTCTCTCAGTACTGCTCCTCAGACAAGGAGCACAGCCTGGGGATAGGGGCCACAGCATTGTAACCCCGGTTCTACAACCCACTTTCCCTGCACAGGTGATTCTGCACTGCAAGGGGCTGGGTCACAGAATGACCCAATTGCTTCAAACACAGTCCAAGGGGAGAGGGAAATAAGAGGGGTGTGTAGGGGTCGGGGGGGGGAGGGGACAGGAGGAGTGTGTGTGTGTGTGTGGGGGGGGGGGGGAACAGGAGGACTGTGTGTGTGTGTGTGGTGGAGGGGGACAGGAGGACTGTGTGTGTGTGTGTGTGGGGGGGGGGGACAGGAGGACTGTGTGTGTGTGTGTGGTGGGGGGGACAGGAGGACTGTGTGTGTGTGTGTGTGTGTGGTGGAGGGGGACAGGAGGACTGTGTGTGTGTGTGTGTGGGGGGGGGGGACAGGAGGACTGTGTGTGTGTGTGTGGTGGGGGGACAGGAGGACTGTGTGTGTGTGTGTGTGTGTGGGGGGGGGACAGGAGGACTGTGTGTGTGTGTGGGGGGGGGGGAACAGGAGGACTGTGTGTGTGTGTGTGGGGGGGGGGACAGGAGGACTGTGTGTGTGTGTGTGTGTGGGGGGGGACAGGAGGACTGTGTGTGCGTGTGGAGGGGGGGTGGGGTGATACGTCCTTACTATACAGTATAAATGCACATGAGGCCCATGCTTGAGAGAAGGTCAGTCTGTGACCTGTCCTTTATTCCTTAGCACTCAAGTGATGAAGGTGGGTGGAGCTTCCCCTTTTATACCTGAAGGTCCAGGTTAGGAGTGTCTCCCACCTAGTGGTCATTGTTCTCACAGTGCACAACTTAGGTCAGTTTATACATGGGTTACAATGCTGGTTGAATACATGACATCACCTCCCCCCCAAAGTCTTATTGGGATCACAGGTTGAGTCTCTCTGGTGGTTTACGCTCCCTTGTAGAGTGCCTGAGTTGGGGCTCCGGTTGTTGGGCGCTGGCCTGAGTGTCTGCTGTTTGCGGTGCCTCAGGCCTGTCCGGACTGCCCACAGTGACTGGGCTCTCCTCCACTTGGTTCCGGTGTTCGGTCACCTGTGGTGGAGTAAACTCTACGTCGTGTTCTTCCTCTGCTTCTTCTATGGGGTTACTGAACCTCCTTTTAGTTTGATCCACATGTTTGCAGCAGATTTGTCCATTGGTAAGTTTAACTACCAGAATCCCATTTCCCTCTTTGGCAACCAAAGTGCCTGCGAGCCATTTGGGCCCTGCAGCATAGTTGAGGACAAAAACAGGATCATTTACATCAATACATCGCGCCCTCGCATTCCTGTCATGGTAGTCATATTGTGACTGGCGCCTGCTCTCGACAATTTCTTTCATGGTGGGGTGTATAAGGGATAACCTGGTTTTGAGCGTCTTTTCATTAGCAGCTCTGCGGGTGGAACCCCTGTGAGCGAGTGTGGTCGGGATCTATTGGCCAACAGGAGGCGTGATAAGCGGGTTTGTAGGGAACCCTCTTGGAATCTGAGCATCCCCTGTTTGATTATCTGTACTGCTCGATCTGCCTGGCCGTTTGAGGCCGGCTTGAACGGTGCCGTTCTGACATGGTTGATTCCATTGCCTGCCATGAAGTCCTGGAATTCAGTGCTTGTGAAGCACGGGCCATTGTCACTGACCAAGATGTCCGGTAGACCGTGGGCGGCGAACATTGCCCGTAGACTTTCTACCGTGGCAGAGGATGTGCTTGAATTTAAAATGGCACACTCGATCCATTTGGAGTAGGCGTCTACTACAACCAAAAACATTTTCCCCATGAAAGGACCTGCGTAGTCCACATGGATGCGTGACCAAGGCTTGGCGGGCCATGGCCAGGGGCTAAGGGGGGCTTCCCTGGGTGCATGGCCCAGCTGGGCACACGTGTTGCACCTGCGAACACAAAGTTCCAGATCTGCGTCTATCCCTGGCCACCAAACGTGTGACCTGGCAATTGCCTTCAGCGTGACAATGCCCGGGTGCCCATTGTGGAGTTCTCTGATGAACACCTCTCTGCCCATCTGGGGCATGACTACACGGTTTCCCCACAGTAGGCAATCGGCCTGAATCGAGAGTTCATCCTTGCGCCTGTGAAATGGTTTAAATTTCTCAGGGCATGCCCTGTACGTGGCTGCCCAGTCCCCATTCAAGACACATTTCTTGACTAGAGACAATAGCGGGTCTCTATTTGTCCAGACTTTAATCTGACGGGCTGTCACGGGTGAGCCTTCGCTTCCGAAAGCTTCAACAGCCATGACCATCTCAGCACCATGCTCGGTAGCCCCCTCAGTGGTGGCTAGTGGGAGCCTGCTGAGTGCATCGGCGCAGTTTTCGGTGCTCGGTCTGTGCCAAAATGTGTAGTCATAGGCAGCTAACGTGAGTGCCCACCTCTGTATGCGGGCCGATGTGTTTGCATTTATGGCCTTGTTGTCGGCCAAAAGGGACGTTAGGGGTTTGTGATCTGTCTCCAGCTCAAATTTCCTGCCAAACAGGTACTGGTGCATTTTCTTTACCGCATATACACATGCGAGCGCCTCCTTTTCTACCATCCCGTAGCCCCTTTCTGCCTGGGACAGACTCCTGGAGGCATAAGCTACCGGCTGTAACTGACCCTTGGCATTGACATGCTGCAACACACACCCGGCCCCATAGGACGACGCATCACACGTTAACACAAGTTTCTTACATGGGTCATATAGCGTTAACACATTGTTGGAACATAACAAATTGCGTGCTCTATTAAAAGCCCTTTCCTGGCTGTCCTCCCAGACCCATTCGCGACCTTTGCGTAGGAGCACGTGTAGCAGCTCTAGCAGTGTGCTCAATTTGGGAAGAAAGTTACCAAAATAGTTCAGGAGCCCCAGGAACGAACGCAGCTCCGTCGTGTTACGGGGTCTGGGTGCTCTCTGGATCGCTTCCGTCTTGGATGCAGTCGGGCTGATCCTGTCTGTTGCTACCCTCATCCCCAGGAATTCTACCTCTGGAGCTAGGAAGACGCACTTGCCTTTTTCAGTCGCAGATCTACCCGGTCCAGTCTGCGTAGCACCTCCTCCAGGTTGTGGAGGTGTTCTTCAGTATCGTAACCCGTGATGAGGATGTCGTCCTGAAAAACCACCATCCCTGGAATCGACTTGAGGAGGCTTTCCATATTTCGTTGGAAGATCACGGCGGCCGAGCGAATCCCGAACGGACATCTGTTGTACTCAAACAACCCCTTGTGTGTCGTGATGGTGGTCAGCTTCTTCGACTCACTCGCCAGCTCCTGGGTCATGTAAGCTGAGGTCAGGTCCAATTTTGAAAAAAGTTTGCCACCGGATAGCGTCGCAAAGAGGTCCTCCGCTCTCGGTAGCGGGTACTGGTCTTGGAGTGACACCCGATTGATGGTGGCCTTGTAATCGCCACATATCCTGACCGACCCATCCGCCTTGAGCACCGGCACAATCGGGATCGCCCAGTCACTGAATTTGACTGGCGGGATGATGCCTTCTCTCAACAGGCGGTCCAATTCGCCTTCTATCTTTTCCCGCATCACGTACGGCACCGCTCTGGCCTTGTGGTGTACTAGTCTGGCGTCTGGGTTTATGTGAATCACTACCTTGGCCCCCATGAAAGTGCCGATGCCGGGTTGAAATAATGAGTCAAATTTGTCCAGGATCTGTGAGCATGATACTCGCTCCACAGAGGAAATTGCATTGACATCGCCCCATTTCCAGTTCATGACAGCAAACCAACTCCTCCCCAGTAGTGCGGGACCGTCCCCTGGGACAATCCAGAGTGGCAACCTATTCTCTGAATCTTTGTGGGTCACGACTACCGTGGCGCTGCCTAGCACCGGAATGATCTGCTTTGTGTAAGTCCGTAGCTGTGCGTCAATCGGCGATAATTTTGGCCTCCTGGCCTTGGATGTCCACAACTTTTCGAACTGTTTGATACCCATCAGGGACTGGCTGTCCCCCGTGTCTAACTCCATTGATACTGGGATGCCATTGAGGAGCACGTTCATCATTATCGGTGGCGTCCTGGTGTATGAACTGTATACGTGCTCCACATGAACTCGCTGAACTTCAGCTTCCAGCGATTTCCCCAGCGTTCATTTCTGCAATTTCTGCAGGTATTTTGCTCATCTCTGCAAACTCCGGCTGAGTGTGTGCCTCCACGCCTCCAGCATGAGTTGTGGTTTGAAACAAAAGGTCCCTTGCCAGTCGATCGTCCCTGACTGCCCCTGTTATTGTCCTTGAGTGCACCATTAACAGGTGTTGATGGCCCCATTACTGGCCGCATTGTCCCTTGCAAAGCCGTGAATCGCTGTTCAGCTTGCCATTGTCGCTGTCGAACTCCCCCTCTGGGTTCGACTACATGTTGGGGCATGCCTGACTGCCCTTGTCTGCCTGGAGAACTGTGTGCTGCTTTAACAATGTTGAATCTCTGTCCCAACCATTCCTTAACACAGTACCTCTCGTCTGTTCTGCTAGTGGCCATGCTCACGTGATTTAAATCCCAGTTTCTCGTCGCCATTGATACGTCCTTACTACACAGTATAAATGCACACGAGGCCCATGCTTGAGAGAAGGTCAGTCTGTGACCTGTCCTTTATTCCTTAGCACTCAAGTGATGAAGGTGGGTGGAACTTCCCCTTTTATACCTGAAGGTCCAGGTTAGGAGTGTCTCCCACCTAGTGGTCAGTGTTCTCACGGTGTACAACTTAGGTCAGATTATACATGGGTTACAATGCTGGTTGAATACATGACGGGGGGGGGGGGTGCGGCAGGAGGACTGTGTGTGTGTGTGGGGGGGGGGAGGGGGACAGGAGGAGTGTGTGTGTGTGTGTGTGTGGGGTGGGGGGGGGCAGGAGGACTGTATGTGTGGGGGGGTGGGTGGGGCAGGAGGACTGTGTGTGTGTGTGGGGGGGGGAGGAGGACTGTGTGTGTGTGGGTGGGGGCGGCAGGAGGACTGTGTGTGTGGGGGGGTGGGGGGGGCAGGAGGACTGTGTGTGTGTGTGTGTGTGGGGGGGGAGGGGGCAGGAGGACTGTGTGTGTGTGTGTGTGGGGGGGGGGAGGAGGACTGTGTGTGTGTGTGTGGGGGGGGGGGACAGGGGGAGTGTGTGTGTGTGTGGGGGGGGGGACAGGAATAGTGTGTGTGTGTGTGTCGGGGGGGGAGGAGGACTGTGTGTGTGTGTGTGGGGGGGGGGGGACAGGGGGAGTGTGTGTGTGTGTGTCGGGGGGGGAGGAGGACTGTGTGTGTGTGTGTGTGGGGGGGGGACAGGAGGAGTGTGTGTGTGTGTGGGGGGGGGACAGGGGGAGTGTGTGTGTGTGTGGGGGGGGGGGACAGGAGGAGTGTGTGTGTGTGTGTCGGGGGGGAGGAGGACTGTGTGTGTGTGTGGCGGGGGGGGACAGGGGGAGTGTGTGTGTGTGTGGGGGGGGGCAGGAGGAGTGTGTGTGTATATGTGTGTGGGGGGAGGGGGCAGGAGGACTGTGTGTGTGTGTGGGGGGGGGGGACAGGAGGACTGTGTGTGTGTGTGTGGGGGGGGGAGGAGGACTGTGTGTGTGTGTGTGGGGGAGGAGGACTGTGTGTGTGTGTGTGTGGGGGGGGGACAGGGGGAGTGTGTGTGTGTGTGGGGGGGGGGGGAGGAGGACTGTGTGTGTGTGTGTGGGGGGGGAGGAGGACTGTGTGTGTGTGTGGGGGGGGGGGGCAGGGGGAGTGTGTGTGTGTGTGTCGGGGGGGGAGGAGGACTGTGTGTGTATGTGTGTGGGAGGGGGGACAGGGGGAGTGTGTGTGTGTGTGGGGGGGGGGGGGGAGGAGGACTGTGTGTGTGTGTGTGGGGGGGGGGGGGAGGAGGACTGTGTGTGTGTGTGTGGGGGGGGGGGGAGGAGGACTGTGTGTGTGTGTGTGGGGGGGGGAGGAGGACTGTGTGTGTGTGTGTGGGGGAGGAGGACTGTGTGTGTGTGTGGGGGGGGGGGACAGGGGGAGTGTGTGTGTGTGTGTGGGGGGGGGAGGAGGACTGTGTGTGTGTATGTGTGTGGGAGGGGGGACAGGGGGAGTGTGTGTGTGTGTGGGGGGGGGACAGGAGGACTGTGTGTGTGTATGTGTGTGGGAGGGGGGACAGGGGGGAGTGTGTGTGTGTGTGTGTGGGGGGTGGGGGGGCAGGAGGACTGTGTGTGTGTGTGGGGGGGGGGGGAGGAGGACTGTGTGTGTGTGTGTGGGGGACAGGGACAGGGGGAGTGTGTGTGTGTGTGGGGGGGGGGACAGGAGGAGTGTGTGTGTGTGTGTCGGGGGGGGAGGAGGACTGTGTGTGTGTGTGTGGGGGGGGGGTCAGGGGGAGTGTGTGTGTGTGGGGGGGGCAGGAGGAGTGTGTGTGTATATGTGTGTGGGGGGAGGGGGCAGGAGGACTGTGTGTGTGTGTGGGGGGGGGGGGGACAGGAGGACTGTGTGTGTGTGTGTGGGGGGGGGAGGAGGACTGTGTGTGTGTGTGTGGGGGAGGAGGACTGTGTGTGTGTGTGTGTGGGGGGGGGACAGGGGGAGTGAGTGTGTGAGTGGGGGGGGGGGGGAGGAGGACTGTGTGTGTGTGTGTGGGGGGGGAGGAGGACTGTGTGTGTGTGTGGGGGGGGGGGGGGAGGAGGACTGTGTGTGTGTGTGTGGGGGGGGAGGAGGACTGTGTGTGTGTGTGTGGGGGGGGGGGGGACAGGGGGAGTGTGTGTGTGTGTGTCGGGGGGGGAGGAGGAGTGTGTGTGTGTGTGGGGGGGGGGGGAGGAGGACTGTGTGTGTGTGTGTGTGGGAGGGGGGACAGGAGGACTGTGTGTGTATGTGTGTGGGAGGGGGGACAGGGGGAGTGTGTGTGTGTGTGGGGGGGGGGGGAGGAGGACTGTGTGTGTGTGTGTGGGGGGGGGGAGGAGGACTGTGTGTGTGTGTGTGTGGGAGGGGGGACAGGAGGACTGTGTGTGTGTGTGGGGGGGGGGGGGGAGGAGGACTGTGTGTGTGTGTGTGGGGGGGGGGACAGGGGGAGTGTGTGTATGTGTGTGGGAGGGGGGACAGGAGGACTGTGTGTGCGGGGGGGGCAGGAGGACTGTGTGTATGTGTGTGGGGGGAGGGGACAGGGGGAGTGTGTGTGTGTGTGTGGGGGGGACAGGAGGAGTGTGTGTATGTGTGTGGGAGGGGGGACAGGAGGACTGTGTGTATGTGTGTGGGAGGGGGGACAGGAGGACTGTGTGTGTGTGTGTGGGGGGGGAGGCTGGGTTGGGGGAGGGAGGGGGTGTGGGGAGGTGCACTTTTGGAAGAGGAGGTGAAGGAAGCTGTGGGCAGCCCTGAGCAGAGCTGAGAACGGGTTCCGAGTGTTTGAGTGACGATACAGCCAGGAGGTTTCAGGTTACATTTGGGAAGGAAAGGGTCGATACTAATGAGCGGATATTGCTGAACGCCCCCTTTCTGTGCTGAGCCCGTGACCTGGGTCAGGCTGGGCTGGCGGGGGGCTGAACTGCCGGGGGGGCCATTGTGAGAGAAGAGCGGTGAAGGACTGCCTTGCAATTAATGCCTGACCCTAACACCAGGCTCTCTCTGTGCTCGCTCAATGGAGAGCACATGTAACTGCATGAGGATGCTGCCAGACTTTTGAACAGTTGCTTTGAATGTGCAGAGAGAATGGCTCCAGGCATCGTACTGCCCAGTGGGCCGAGAGATTGCAGAGCTCGAGACCGGCGTTTTTCACTGATTGATGGAGAAGCACGTGGGCTGGGGTCTGTGCTACTCGCTCGCCAGCAGGGAGCACTCGCTCTTAAAAGGGTTTCACCTTATGGTTGGGGAGCAGGTCCGTGCAGCAGAGCAGGTCTCCAGTCGTCCTGGTTAACCCTTGCCACTGGACCAAGACCTCGCTCTGTCAAGCCCGTGTGGTGGCTGGTGTGCAACGGTCACCCCACGTTAAAACAATCCACCCACAGGCATCTTCCACCCCTGGAGTTCAGGACTGGAACATGGGGTCCATCATTGAAACATCTGTGAACTCTTGTGGAAGCAAGTCATCCTCGTTCAAGCTGCCTATGATGATGATGATGATGATGTAAAGGTGGGGAATCTGGGGCGAGAGCGGGGGTTAGACTGCCTATGATGAGGTATGTGTGCAATAAAGGTACAGCAGTTATCATGGGCGACTTTAATCTACATATAGTTTGGGCTAACCAAACTGTTAGCAAAGCGGTGGAGGAGGATTTCCTGGAGCGTATTAGGGATGGTTTTCTTGACCAACATATCGAAGAACCAACTAGAGAGCTGGCCATCCTAGACTGGGTGATGTGTAATGAGAAGGGGCTAATTAGCAATCTTGTTGTGCGAGGCCCCTTGGGGAAGAGTGACCATAACATGGTAGAATTCCTTATTAAGATGGAGAGTGACACAGTTAATTCAGAAACTAGGGTCCTAAACTTAAGGAAAGCTAACTTCAACGGCATGAGGCATGAATTGGCTAGAATAGACTGGCAAATGATACTTAAAGGGTTGACGGTGGATCGGCAATTGCAATCATATATAGATCATATGGATGAACTTCAACAGTTGTACATCCCTGTCTGGAGTAAAAATAAAACGGGGAAGGTGGCTCATCCGTGGCTAACAAGGGAAATTAGGGATAGTGTTAGATCCAAGGAAGAGGCATATAAATTACCAGAAAAAGCAACAATCCTGAGGACTGGGAGAAATTTAGAATTCAACAGAGGAGGACAAAGGGTTTAGTTAGGAGGGGGGAAATAGAGTACGAGAGGAAACTTGCCGGGAACATAAAAACTGACTGCAAAAGCTTCTATAAATATGTGAAGAGAAAAAGATTAGTGAAGACAAATGTAGGTCCCTTGCAGTCGGACTCAGGTGAATTAATAATGGGGAACAAAGAAATGGCAGACCAATTGAACAAATACTTTGGTTCTGTCTTCACGAAGGAAGACACAAATGACCTTCCGGATGTACTAGGGGACCGAGGGTCTAGCGAGAAGGAGTAACCGAAGGATATCTTTATTCGGCGGAAAATTGTGTTGGAAAAATTGATGGGATTGAAGGCAGATAAATCCCCGGGGCCTGATTGTCTGCATCCCAGAGTACTTAAGGAAGTGGCCCTAGAAATAGTGGATGCATTGGTGATCATTTTCCAACAGTTTATCGACTCTGGATCAGTTCCTATGGACTGGAGGGTAGCTAATGTAACACCACTTTTTAAGAAAGGAAGGAGAGAGAAAACGGGTAATTATAGACCGGTTAGCCTGACATCAGTAGTAGGGAAAATGTTGGAATCAATTATTAAGGATGAAATAGCAGTGCATTTGAAAAGCAGTGACAGGATCGGTCCAAGTCAGCATGGATTTATGAAAGGGAAATCATGCTTCACCAATCTTCTGGAATCTTTTGAGAATGTGGACAAGGGAGAACCAATGGATGTGGTGTATTTGGACTTTCAAAAGGCCTTTGACAAGGTCCCACATAAGAGATTGGTGTGCAAGATCAAGGCACATGGTATTGGGGGTAATGTACTGGCGTGGATAGAGAACTGGTTGGCAGACAGGAAGCAGAGAGTCGGGATAAACGGGTCCTTTTCGGAATGGGAGGCAGTGACTAGTGGAGTACCGCAGTGCTCAGTGCTGGGACCCCAGCTCTTTACAATATACATCAATGATTTGGATGAAGGAATTGAGTGTAATATCTCTAAGTTTGCAGATGACACTAAGCTGGGTGGCAGTGTGAGCTGTGAGGAGGATGCTAAGAGGCTGCAGGGTGATTTGGACAGGTTAGGTGAGTGGGCAAATGCATGGCAGATGCAGTATAATGTGGATAAATGTGAGGTTATCCATTTTGATGGCAAAAACACAAAGGCAGAATATTATCTGAATGACGGCAGATTAGGAAAAGGGGATTTGCAACGAGACCTGGGTGTCATGGTTCATCAGTCATTGAAAGTTGACATGCAGGTACAGCAGGCGGTGAAGAAGGCAAATGGCATGTTGGCCTTCATAGCTAGGGGATTTGAGTATAGGAGCAGGGAGGTCTTACTGCAGTTGTACAGGGCCTTGGTGAGGCCCCACCTGGAATATTGTGTTCAGTTTTGGTCTCCTAATCTGAGGAAGGACGTTCTTGTTATTGAGGGAATGCAGCGAAGGTTCACCAGACTGATTCCAGGGATGGCTGGATTGACATATGAGGAGAGACTGGATCAACTGGACCTTTATTCACTGGAGTTTAGAAGGATGAGAGGGGATCTCATAGAAACATATAAGATTCTGAAGGGACGGGACAGGTTAGATGCGGGTAGAATGTTCCCGATGTTGGGGAAGTCCAGAACCAGGGGACACAGTCTAAGGATAAGGGGTAAGCCATTTAGGACTGAGATGAGGAGAAACTTCTTCACTCAGCGAGTTGTTAACCTGTGGAATTCCCTGCCGCAGAGAGTTGTTGATGCCAGTTCATTGGATATATTCAAGAGGGAGTTAGATATGGCCCTTACGGCTAAAGGGAGCAAGGGGTGTGGAGAGAAAGCGGGAAAGGGGTACTGAGGGAATGATCAGCCATGATCTTATTGAATGGTGGTGCAGGCTCGAAGGGCTGAATGGCCTACTCCTGCACCTATTTTCTATGTTTCTATGTTTCTAAACCCCGCTCTCACCCCAGGTTCCGAGCTCTATTGGTGGATGCCGAGGACCTGCAGCAACAGCAGACAAGGGGCAGGTCCGTTAACTCCCCCAAACAGGGGGCGGATGAATCTCTGCTTGGAATGGGACTGGAAGTTCAAGGGAGAAATGGAGACATCATCATCAACATCATAGGCAGTCCCTCGGAATTGAGGAAGACTTGCTTCCACTCTTAAAATGAGTCCTTAGTCCAATATAGGAATTATGTTCTCTGTCACAGGTGGGACAGACAGTGGTTGAGGGAAGGGGAGGGTGGGACAGGTTTGCCGCACGCTCCTTCCGCTGCCTGCGCTTGTTTTCTGCATGCTCTCGGCAACGAGACTCGAGGTGCTCAGTGCCCTCCCGGATGCACTTTCTCCACTTAGGGCGGTCTTTGGCCAGGGACTCCCAGGTGTCGGTGGGGATGTTGCACTTTATCAGGGAGGCTTTGAGGGTGTCCTTGTAACGTTTCCACTGCCCACCTTTGGCTCGTTGCCGTGAAGGAGTTCCGTGTAGAGCGCTTGCTTTGGGAGTCTTGTGTCTGGCATGCGGACTATGTGGCCTGCCCAGCGGAGCTGATCAAGTGTGGTCAGTGCTTCGATGCTGGGGATGTTGGCCTGGTTGAGGACGCTAATGTTGGTGCGTCTGTCCTCCCAGGGGATTTGTAGGATCTTGCGGAGACATCGTTGGTGATACTTCTCCAGCGATTTGAAGTGTCTGCTGTACATGGTCCATATCTCGTGGAAATGGAGATATGGAGCCTGTCGCAATCGCAGGGCCTCCCAACTCGCTTTGCAGTAAATCAATTACTTTTCCAAGTGCAGTCACTGTTGTGATGCAGGTAAATATTCCTTATCTCACGGGGGGCTGGAGTACTCAGAGGAGGAAGTGATGCTTCAGTTGTACAGGGCCTCGGTCAGACCCCATCCATGCATCCAGTTCTGGGCCCGCCCCATCGGCCTCGGAAGGGACGCTGTGCAGATTCTCCAGAATAATATTGGGGCTCAGCTTGCATGACTTGTCTTATATTCACTTGAGTTTAAAAGATTGAGAACTGATCTGATCGAGGTACTTAAAACGTTGAAAGGATTCGACAGAGTTGTTTCCTCCGGTGGGGGAATCAGGAACCTTAAAATTAGAGCCAGGTCGTTCAGGAGTGAAATCATAGAATCATAGACATTTACAGCACAGAAAGCCATTCGGCCCATCAAAGGTAATATAAATCTGGAACTCACTTCCCGAAGATGGATGGGTAGGGGCGAGTGTACATGGGGTGTGGCGGGGAGGGTGTACATGGGGTGTGGGGGGAGGGTGTACATGGGATGTGGAGGGAGAGTGTACATGGGGTGTGGGGGGGGAGTGTGTACATGGGGTGTGGGGGGAGAGTGTACATGGGGTGTGGGGGGTGAGAGTACATGGGGTGTGGGGGGGAGAGTGTACATGGGGTGTGGGGAGAGGGTGTACATGGGGTGTGGGGGGGAGAGTGTACATGGGGTGTGGGGAGAGGGTACATGGGGTGTGGGGGAGAGAGTGTACATGGGGGGTGGGGGGAGAGTGTACATGGGGTGTGGGGGAGAGAGTGTACATGGGGTGTGGGGGGGAGAGTATACATGGGGTGTGGGGGAGAGAGTGTACATGGGGTGTGGGGGGGAGAGTGTACATGGGGTGTGGGGGAGAGAGTGTACATGGGGTGTGGGGGGGAGAGTGTACATGGGGTGTGGGGGGAGAGTGTACATGGGTTGTGGGGGGAGAGTGTACATGGGGTGTGGGGGGGAGAGTGTACATAGGGTGTGGAGGGAGAGTGTACATGGGGTGTGGGGGGGAGAGTGTACATGGGGTGTGGGGGGAGAGTGTACATGGGGTGTGGGGGGAGAGTGTACATGGGGTGTGGGGGAGAGAGTGTACATGGGGTGTGGGGGGAGAGTGTACATGGGGTGTGGGGGAGAGTGTACATGGAGTGTGGGGAGAGTGTACATGGGGTGTGGGGGGAGAGTGTACATGGGGTGTGGGGGGAGAGTGTACATGGGGTGTGGGGGAGAGAGTGTACATGGGGTGTGGGGGAGAGAGTGTACATGGGGTGTGGGGGGGAGAGTGTACATGGGGTGTGGGGGGAGAGTGTACATGGGTTGTGGGGGGAGAGTGTACATGGGGTGTGGGGGGGAGAGTGTACATGGGGTGTGGGGGGAGAGTGTACATGGGGTGTGGGGGGGAGAGTGTACATGGGGTGTGGGGGGAGAGTGTACATGGGGTGTGGGGGGAGAGTGTACATGGGGTGTGGGGGAGAGAGTGTACATGGGGTGTGGGGGGAGAGTGTACATGGAGTGTGGGGGAGAGTGTACATGGAGTGTGGGGAGAGTGTACATGGGGTGTGGGGGGAGAGTGTACATGGGGTGTGGGGGAGAGAGTGTACATGGAGTATGGGGGGAGAGTTTACATGGGGTGTGGGGAGAGGGTGTACATGGGGTGTGGGGGGAGAGTGTACATGGGGTGTGGGGGGAGATTGTACATGGGGTGTGGGGGAGAGAGTGTACATGGGGTGTGGGGGGAGAGTGTACATGGGGTGTGGGGGAGAGAGTGTACATGGGGTGTGGGGGGGAGAGTGTACATGGGGTGTGGGGGGAGAGTGTACATGGGGTGTGGGGGAGAGAGTGTACATGGGGTGTGGGGGGAGAGTGTACATGGAGTGTGGGGGAGAGTGTACATGGAGTGTGGGGAGAGTGTACATGGGGTGTGGGGGGAGAGTGTACATGGGGTGTGGGGGAGAGAGTGTACATGGAGTATGGGGGGAGAGTTTACATGGGGTGTGGGGAGAGGGTGTACATGGGGTGTGGGGGGAGAGTGTACATGGGGTGTGGGGGGAGATTGTACATGGGGTGTGGGGGAGAGAGTGTACATGGGGTGTGGGGGGAGAGTGTACATGGGGTGTGGGGGAGAGAGTGTACATGGGGTGTGGGGGGGAGAGTATACATGGGGTGTGGGGGAGAGAGTGTACATGGGGTGTGGGGGGGAGAGTGTACATGGGGTGTGGGGGGAGAGTGTACATGGGGTGTGGGGGGAGATTGTACATGGGGTGTGGGGGAGAGAGTGTACATGGGGTGTGGGGGGAGAGTGTACATGGGGTGTTGGGGAGAGAGTGTACATGGGGTGTGGGGGGGAGAGTATACATGGGATGTGGGGGGAGAGTGTACATGGAGTGTGGGGGGAGGGTGTACATGGGGTGTGGGGGGAGAGTGTATATAGGGTGTGGGGGAGAGAGTGTACATGGGGTGTGGGGGAGAGTGTACATGGGGTGTGGGGGGAGAGTGTACATGGAGTGTGGGGGGAGAGTGTACATGAGGTGTGGGGGGAGAGTGTACATGGGGTGTGGGGGGAGAGTGTACATGGGGTGTGGGGGGAGAGTGTACATGGGGTGTGGGGGGAGAGTGTACATGGGGTGTGGGTGGAGAGTGTACATGGAGTGTGGGTGGAGAGTGTACATGGAGTGTGGGGGGAGAGTGTACATGGGGTGTGGGGGAGAGAGTGTACATGGGGTATGGGGGGGAGAGTATACATTGGGTGTGGGAGGGGGTTTACCTATTCCATACTGCCTGCTCTCCTATACACCTCTATAAGATTCCCTCTCGGTCACTTTCTGTCAGAGCTGTGAAGCTGAAGTGATGACAATGTGTCCTGTCCTTGCCTTGGTGACTAGAATGAAACACTGCACTGCACAGTTCCAGCGTGACTTCCTCTGACTTGATTTAACAATGTCTGGCACTCTGTTGATTGCTGCTCCACAGTCACTTGACATGTTAAGTGCTGAGATGACTAACACCCCCAGATCCCTTTCAACCTCACCTTCAGCCTGTTCTCAGCTATTCATAGAGTATATATACCATCCATCATCACAGCTGTTGGAATATTGATTCTCGAACCATCCGAGAACAAATGCATGATCTTCTGCAGGCTCCGTCAGGAATGTTCACCGGTGAGACTCGTGCTTGACAGGGAGAGCTTGAAGTTCATGACAAATACCTGCAGATCACACCCACCCATCATTCCCTGGAACAATCCACAGTAAAGAACTGTAACGTAGGTTTCTGGTTCCAACGTCTTCATCCCTCTGTAAAGCATCTGTTTCTGTGATCGGGCTGAATGGTGGGACAGGCTAGAGGGGCTGAATGGCCTACCCCTGTTCCTTTATATGTTTTATTTGTTCACGGGATGTGGGCTTTGCTGGCAAGGCCGGCATTTATTGCCCGTCCCCAATCGCCCGCGAGAAGATGGTGGTGAACCGCCTTCTTGAGCCGCTGCAGTCCGTGTGGTGATACTTCTGTTTGGTACAATTCAGGGGGCCAAGAGTTAACCACATTGCTGTGGGTCTGTCGTCACACATCGGCCAGACCAGGTAAGGGCAGCAGATTTCCCTCCCTAAAGGGTATCAGTGAACCAGTTGGGTTTTTACGACAGTCCAGTACGACATTACTGATACTAGCTTTTTAAAATTTAATTCAGTTAATTAACTGAATTTTAAATTCCCCAGCTGCCGTGCTGGAATTTGAACGGATCTCTGCAGATCATTAGCCTAGGCCTCTGGATTACTGGTCCAGTAGCATAGAACACAACCACTCTGCTACCCTTCCCATGAATGGATACAGATACAAGGTGTGTTGTTTGGATCTTGGGGAAGGGCAGGAGTGCACTTGGCTGGGATAAAAGAAAGACGTGCGTTTATATAGCGCCTTTCACAACCGCCAGGTGTCTCAAAGCGCTTTGCAGCCAATGAAGTACTTTTGAAATGTAGTCACTGTTATAATGTGGGAAATGCGGCAGCCAACTTGCGCACAGCAAGCTCCCACAAACAGCAATGTGATAATAACCAGATAATCTGTTTCAGTGATGTTGATTGAGAGATAAATATTGGCCCCAGGACACCAGGGATAACTCCCCTGCTCTTCTTCGAAATAGTGCCGTGGGATCTTTTACGTCAACTTGAGAGAGCAGACGGGGCCACGGTTTAATGTCTCATCTGAAAAACGGTACCTCCAACAGTGCGGCGCTCCCTCAGTACTGCCCCTCCAACAGTGCGGCACTCCCTCAGTACTGCCCCTCCAACAGTGCGGCACTCCCTCAATACTGCCCCTCTGACAGTGCGGCACTCCCTCAGTACTGCCCCTCTGACAGTGCGGCACTCCCTCAGTACTGCCTCTCCGACAGTGCGGCACTCCCTCAGTACTGCCCCTCTGACAGTGCGGCACTCCCTTAGTACTGCCCCTCCAACAATGCGGCACTCCCTCAGTACTGCCCCTCTGACGGTGCGGCACTCCATCAGCACTGCCCCTCCGACAGTGCGGCACTCCCTCAGTACTGCCTCTCCGACAGTGCGGCACTCCCTTAGTACTGCCCCTCCAACAGTGCGGCATTCCCTCAGTACTGCCCCTCTGACAGTGCGGCACTCCCTCAGTACTGCCCCTCCGACAGTGCGGTGCTCCCTCAGTACTGCCTCTCCGACAGTGCGGCGCTCCCTCAGTACTGCCCCTCCGACAGTGCGGCACTCCCTCAGTACTGCCTCTCCGACAGTGCGGCACTCCCTCAGTACTGTCCCTCTGACAGTGCGGCACTCCCTTAGTACTGCCCCTCCAACAGTGCGGCACTCCCTCAGTACTGCCCCTCTGACAGTGCGGCACTCCCTCAGTACTGCCTCTCCGACAGTGCGGCACTCCCTCAGTAGTGCCCCTCTGACAGTGCGGCACTCCCTCAGTACTGCCTCTCCGATAGTGCGGCGCTCCCTCAGTACTGCCCCTCCGACAGTGCGGCACTCCCTCAGTACTGCCCCTCTGACAGTGCGGCACTCCCTCAGTACTGCCCTTCTGACAGTGCGGCGCTCCCTCAGTACTGCCCCTCCGACAGTGCGGTGCTCCCTCAGTACTGCCTCTCCGACAATGCGGCGCTCCTTCAGTACTGCCCCTCCGACAGTGCGGCGCTCCCTCAGTACTGCCCCTCCGACAGTACTGCCTCTCTGACAGTGCGGCACTCCCTCAGTACCGCCCCTCCGACAGTGCGGCGCTCCCTCAGTACTGCCCCTCCGACAGTGCGGCACTCACTCAGTACTGCCCCTCCGACAGTGCGGCACTCACTCAGCACTGCACTGGAGTGTTAGCCTAGATTATGTGCTCAAGTCACTGGAGTGGGACTCGAACCCACAACCCTCTGAGGCGAGAGTGCTGCCCCCTGAGCCACGGCTGACACATGTTGAGATGGCGATGTTGAAAAGCCTGCCCTGACTCACACGCTCGGCCTGCACGGCTGAGTTCCCCGGACATGCCCCTTGTGAGATTGTGCTGTGTTGAGGAAAGCGGAGGAAGTTAATGAAAAAGATAAACCTTTAAACAAAAGTGCATTTATGCACAAATCAGGACAATGCGAGGTGAAATACGTCAGGAAAATAAGCACGACATTCTGCGATCATTTGTTGCCTCTGTAACTCAGCAAGAAACAGTCTGAACGCATTTCTTTCCTCTGTCTTTGAACTCGCAATGATCGCCCACTCAATAATCCCATCGCCACTCTTCTCTTAAATTGCTTCACAAATGACAAATCTCATGAAAATAGGTTTGGTAACCGGCAATAATGAAAAAAATCATTCACTCCCATATCAGCTGACATTCTATATTAAAATAAGGTTTCACGCAGAATGGCTTTTCAGAAGGCGTGTAATTTTCATGCAGTGATGTGAAAGTGAGCCAGTCACCATGTGCCTGTCTGCACTGTCCCTTTGCATTTGCTCCTTACTGCCCCGATTGCTGACGGAATACTCACCGTGTGCATTTATAGTTCAGTAATCACCCCCTGTAACTACAGCTGGAATAAACTAGCGGGAAACACGGAGCAACTCAAACACACACACCGTGCTTCGAATGTCGCCGTTCCGTGAGTCGGCCCGCTCGATTCGATGGAGATTGCCCTTTCCTCCCTCCACAGGGTTGGATCGTTTCTATATTCCTGCTAATATTCCAGCAGTTTGCTCCTCCGCAGTCGGTGATCGCAGCTATATTGCTCCTGTGCTGCAGGGGTCAGATACTGGGGGGCACACGTGAGGGTGCAGGAGCCGGCTGGCACGGGTGGTAATGGCAGGAACAGACAGAGAGGACAAAGCCGACAGTAAAGATTAGGGGCAGCGTTGCAAAGAAGGGGGCAAGGATGTCTGGGCGGGTCAATGGGGCTGGGGGAGGTCGGGGCGGGGCGGGGCAAGGCCATGGACGGAGTGCCAGGACATGCATCGTCGAAATACGGGAATATCATGTGGCACCGATCCCTCCCTCGCAATGTTCCCACTGAGGTGTGCGGGTACATGTCCGCGTGGTGATCTGCACGGCCCCACGCAGCCTGCTCACCAGCTTCCCACGGTAAACAGAGATTTAACACAACCGCACACAGCAACGTGCAGCTCACAGGGAACTTTGCTGCCTAATGTAACTAGTGACCCAACTAGTGTAACTAGTGAGCCACCCATTGTAACTAATGACCCACCCACTCTAACTAGTGACCCACTTCGTGTAACTAATGATCCACCTAGTGTAGCTAGTGACCCACCTAGTGTAACTAGTGAGCCACCATCTGTAACTAGTGACCCACCCACTGTAACTAGTGTAACTAGTGACTCACCCACTGTAACTAATGATCCACCCACTCTAATTAGTGACCCACCTCATGTAACTAGTGAGCCACCTAGTGTAGCTAATGATCCAACTAGTATAACTAGTGAGCCACTTTCTGTAACTAGTGACACACCCACTGTAACTAGTGACCCACCTAGGGTCACTAGTGAGCCACCCACTGTAACTAGTGACCTACCTAGTGCAACTAGTGACACACCCCCTGTAACTAGTGATACAACTAGTGTAACTAATGCCCCACCATCTGTAACTAGTGACCCAGCTAGTGTAAATAGTGATCCGCTGTAACTAGTGACCCACCCACTGTAACTAGTGAGTCGCCTACTGTAATTAGTGACCCGAGTGTAACTAGTGACCCACCCACTGTAACTAGTGACACACCCAGTGTAACTAGTGAGCCATCCACTGTAACTAGTGACCCACGCACTAACTAGTGACCCACCCAGTGTAACTAGTGAGTCACCTAGTGTAACTAGTGACCCACCTAGTGCAACTAGTGACCCACCCAGTGTAGTGAGTGACCCACCTAGTGTAACAAGTGATCCACCAAGTTAACTAGTGACCACCTCCTCTAATTAGTGATCCCACCCACCTATGAATTACATTTCTGGCCTGACCAACTCTAACTATTGCTGAGACCCGCTGCCTCTACCCTTTAGCTCACCTCCCCCAGCACCACTGCGTGTTCACAGTGTGAGGGCGAGTGTAACGCCTGTGACCAGCAAGGATGGCAATGTCCTTTTGAGAGATCTCCGGGAACCAATGTTAAAGTGCTGACAAAGTTCAGCAAAGTTTCCCTTTAATCCAGGCAGTGTGACATTTAATTAGACAGTAAGCTCCCATCCCCACTGGATATGCTTTAGAAATAAGATGTGATTTGTGCAGACAGAAAATGTGTCACAGACGAAAATCCTCAAAGTACTTCGACCTCACAACGGATTATCAGACCTGTGTGATTCTAAAAGTAATATAATATCATAACCAGGATCATGAGAATCTCCCTGGTCCTATAGTCAGGGGAGTTGGGGCGATTCAAACACTCATCTACCTGTCCTCATCAGACCCCTTCTTCTCAGGCGCTCCCTCGAAGCGAGGATGACTTGCTTCCACACCAAAAAGGGATGAGTTCCCAGGTGTTTCAATGAAGGACCTGATATTCCGGATCCCGAACTACATCCTGAAGGGTGGAAGATACCTGTGGGTGGATTGTTTTAACGTGGGGTGACCGTTGCACACCAGCCACCACACGGGCTTGACAGAGCGAGGTCTTGGTCCAGTGGCAAGGGTTACCCAGGACGACTGGAGACCAGCTCTGTGCACGGACCCAGTGCTCACATATCGCAGTGTGGGCTGGGCCCGAGCTGCCCCTGGGCCCTCGCCTCTCCTGGGTCCTGATCTCTCTCCGCTCCTCCGCCCCGATCTCTCGCCACACCCCTGCTGTACCTGGGCCCCACCGAAGTTCCTGCCCACGTTCCACTCGGTGACCTGGGTTTTGGTGACGTCACCCAGTCACCCTCCTCGAAGCCGTGGCCCTCCTGGAATGGCTCGCGCTGTTTCTTGAAGTGGCTCCTCTTATACCCCCGGCCTGCGGCTGGTGTGACCTCGCAGGTCGGGGCGCCATGCTGGTTCCGGGCGTTGGACAGCCCTGGGACCACCTGTGCCGAGTAGACCTGACTGCTCCAAAGCACTCCTGGCCGGCCTCCTACATTCTACCCGACATAAACCCAGCTGCCCCGTGTCCTAACTGGCACCGAGTCCCACTCACCCATCACCCCCTGTGCTCACTGCCCCGTGTCCTAACTCACACCAAGTCCCACTCACCCATCACCCCCTGTGCTCACTGCCCCGTGTCCTAACTCACACCGAGTCCCACTCACCCATCACCCCCTGTGCTCACTGCCCCGTGTCCTAACTCACACCGAGTCCCACTCACCCATCACCCCCTGTGCTCACTGCCCGTGTCCTAACTCACACCCAGTCCCACTCACCCATCACCCCCTGTGCTCACTGCCCCCGTGTCCTAACTCACATCAAGTCCCACTCACCCATCACCCCCTGTGCTCACTGCCCGTGTCCTAACTCGCACCCAGTCCCACTCACCCATCACCCCCTGTGCTCACTGCCCGTGTCCTAACTCGCACCCAGTCCCGCTCACCCATCACCCCCTGTGCTCACTGCTCCGTGTCCTAACTCACACCCAGTCTCGCTCACCCATCACCCCCTGTGCTCACTGCCCCGTGTCCTAACTCGCACCCAGTCCCACTCACCCATCACCCCCTGTGCTCACTGCCCCGTGTCCTAACTTACACCGAGTCCCACTCACCCATCACCCCCTGTGCTCACTGCCCCGTGTCCTAACTCGCACCGAGTCCCACTCACCCATCACCCACTGTGCTCACTGCCCCGTGTCCTAACTCGCACCCAGTCCCACTCACCCATCACCCCCTGTGCTCACTGCCCCGTGTCCTAACTCGCACCCAGTCCCGCTCACCCATCACCCCCTGTGCTCACTGCTCCGTGTCCTAACTCACACCCAGTCTCGCTCACCCATCACCCCCTGTGCTCACTGCCCCGTGTCCTAACTCGCACCCAGTCCCACTCACCCATCACCCCCTGTGCTCACTGCCCCGTGTCCTAACTCGCACCGAGTCCCACTCACCCATCACCCCCTGTGCTCACTGCCCCGTGTCCTAACTCACACCCAGTCCCACTCACCCATCACCCCCTGTGCTCACTGCCCCGTGTCCTAACTCACACCCAGTCCCACTCACCCATCACCCCCTGTGCTCACTGCCCCATGTCCTAACTCACACCCAGTCCCACTCATCCATCACCCCCTGTGCTCACTGCCCCGTGTCCTAACTCACACCGAGTCCCACTCACCCATCACCCCCTGTGCTCACTGACCTACGTTGGCTCCTGGTTAAGCAATGCCTCGACTTCAAAATTCTCATCCTTGTTTTCAAATGCCTCCATGGCCTTGCCCCTCCCTATCTCTGTAATCTCCTCCAGCCCTACAACCCTCCGAGATATCTGCACTCTTCCAATTCTGCCCTCTTCAGCATCCCTGATCACATTCGGCTCCAGACCTCATTACAGCCTTGGTCCAAAGTGACTGCCTTCGACATCAAGGCAACATTTGACCGAGTGTGGTATCAAGGAGCCCCAGTAAAACTGAAGTCAGTGGGAATCGGGGAAAACTCTCCACTGACTGGAGTCATACCCAGCACAAAGGAAGATGGTTGTGGTGGTTGGAGGTCAATCATCCCAGCCCCAGGACATCGCTGCAGGAGTTCCTCAGGGCAGTGTCCTAGGCCCAAACATCTTCAGCTGCTTCATCAATGACCTTCCCTCCACCATAAGGTCAGAAGTGGGGATGTTCGCTGATGACTGCACAGTGTTCAGTTCCATTCACAACTCCTCAGATAATGGAGCAGTCCGTGCCCACATCCAGCAAGACCTGGACAACATTCAGGCTTGGGCTGATAAGTGGCAAATAACATTCACACCACACAAGTGCCAGGCAATGACCAGCTCCAACAAGTGAGAGTCTAACCACCGCCCCTTGATATTCAACAGCATTCCCATCGCCGAATCCCCCACCATCAACATCCTGGGGGTCACCATTGACCAGAAACTTAACTGGACCAGCCACATAAATACTGTGGCAACAAGAGCAGGTCAGAGGCTGGGTATTCTGCGACGAGTGTCTCACCTCCTGACTCCCCAAAGCCTTTCCACCATCTACAAGGCACAAGTCAGGAGTGTGATGGAACACTCCCCACTTGCCTTGGCGAGTTGCTGCAGTGTGTACCATCTACAAGATGCACTGCAGCAACTCGCCAAGGCTTCTTCGGCAGCACCTCCCAAACCCGTGACCTAGAAGGACAAGGGCAGCAGGCGCATGGGAACACCACCACCTCCACGTTCCCCTCCCAGTCACACACCATCCTGACTTGGAAATATATCGGCCGTTCCTTCCTCATCGCTGGGTCACAATCCTGGAACTCCCTCCCCAACAGCACTGTGGGAGCACCTTCACCACACGGACTGCAGCGGTTCAAGAAGGCGGCTCACCACCACCTTCTCAAGGGGCAATTAGGGATGGGCAATAAATGCCGGCCTTACCAGCGATGCCCACATCCTGGAGCGAATAAAAAAGAAATCGTTTCAACATCGGTGGCCGTGCCTTCTGTTGCCTGGGCCCCAAGCTCTGGAACTCCCTCCCTAAACTTCTCCGCCTCTCTACCTCTCTCTCCTCCTTTGAGAAGCTCCTTAAAACCTCGCTCTTTGACTTTATGCGGCTCGATGTCTGATTTTGTTTGATCATTACTGCTGTGATGCGCCTTGGGACATTTTACTATGGTAAAGGTGCTATATAAATGCAAGTTGTTACCTGTGGTGTCTCTGCCGAGGGCTCAATCCCACCATCAATTGTCTATCAATCAACCAACCGGTGTCTTCCTTGGGGGCAGGTACACAGGAGTCACAGTGGGGCTAAAGTGACCCTGGTGGTGCTGGGTTTGAGAAACACGGGCCTGGCGAGCTGCTGATGCGGGGACTAGTCGCGTGGCGTGCAACGGAACCCGTGGACATCGAGTGGGTCACGGGCCAGAGAGCTTCCCACTCAGCCGATGGTCAGTCTGCAACCCCACACCCAAACGGGTCGGCTGCAAACCCGGGGCTGGGCCACAGACAGGAGTCCGAGCCAGGGGGGCAGGCCTCTGGTCAACGTCAACCTCAGGGGCTGGATTTAACTCGGAGCGGGGTTCCGGGAGGTCATCTCCCGCAGGAGGCCCACCGCTCCTCCAACTGGGAGGATTCATCAAATACTGGCCCTTCACCTGCTGCCTGGCACATACATAGGGTATACAGAGGGGCAAAGGGCAGTGGGTCAATGGGCAGAGGGTCAAAGGGCAGTGGGTCAATGGGTCAATGGGCAATGGGCAGAGGGTCAAAGGGCAGTGGGTCAATGGGCAATGGGCAGAGGGTCAAAGGGCAATGGGTCAATGGGGAATGGGCAGCGGGGCAGAGGGTCAAAGCGCAGTGGGTCAATGGGTCAATGGGCAATGGGCAGAGGGTCAATGGGTCAATGGGTCAATGGGGAATGGGGAATGGGCAGAGGAAGATCAGGTTAGTGGGTGGATGGGGGTTTGGGGAGGAAGGGGGGTTTTCCGGAGGAAGGGTGTGTGTGGGGTAATGCCCGGGACAGCGGCGGCTGTGACGTTCCTGACTTCCACGCGGGCAGTGCGTTCCCTATGCTGGAGCGCCTCTCCATCCTGTCCAGTGGCTCGGGCCTGGTCGGCGAGACTTCTGTGCTCGGGCTAGTGTTCCACCGCCCACCCGATTGACGTTATGGCCCTCGATGTGTCTCGATTCCCGAGGCTCCCGCCCGGTTTAGCCGAGAGCTGCAGGTTAATATTGGAGCGGGCGGGAAGGGTCTGGTGCCCAGCGGCTCAGTGCCCCGGCCACGGTGAATCACCGCACGCCTGGATGTCACTGATCGGGCCGGGATCGCACCCTGAGCTGGGCACACACTGGAGCATCTGTGGGATGCCTGGTGTGTGCTGTACAGGAGGTACATGAATGAGAGATCCGGAGGAAGGTGGGCTCCTTGATGAAGACCAGACGATGCTGGACCAGATTGTGCTGGAATTGGAGCGATGTGACTCCTTCGCCAATCACGAGGAGCCATGCCAGCGATTGTTGTCTCACGCGCCAACAGCACTGTGACAATACTTCTGCCCACAGAACGGGGTGTGCACAGTGGTCCACCCACACCCCCAGCACAAAGGCAGGCACAGCCCGTGTCTGCTATCCCCAAAATTAATCACCACCAGAAACCCTCCCGTTATCCCATGCACTCCGTGAGCAACACTCCACTCTCGAACTCACCGCGCAATCACATTTCCCTCCGTGTAATCATTTCTTGGAGGCGATCCCTTCCTCTCCCCCCATCAGTCACTGACACTTGCTTGTACATCGGGGGTCTGTGGCTTCGAACCCCCCTCCCAGACTGGAGCACGTAATTGCCGCTCAACAAACATAGCCTGTATTTATATAGCACCTTTAACGTAGTGAAACGTCCCAAGGTGCTTCACAGGAGCGTTATGAGATAAGAATTTGACACAGAGCCGCATAAGTAAAAATTAGCGCAGGTGACCAAAAGCTTGGTCAAAGAGGGAGGTTTTAAGGAGCGTCTTGAAGGAGGAGAGAGAGGTAGAGAGGCGGAGAGGTTTAGGGAGGGAGTTCCAGAGCTTGGGGCCCAGGTAATAGAAGGCACGGCCACCGATGGTGGAGCGATTATAATCAGGGATGCTCAGGAGGGCAGAATTAGAGGAGCACAGACACCTCGGGGGGGCAGGGGCTCCAGTGCAGTACTGAGGGAGTGCCACACTGCCACAGGTGCCGGGTTTCAGACACAGAAGATCCCATGGCACTATTTTGAGGAAAAGCAGGGGAGTTGTCTTCGGTGTCCTGGGGCCAATGTTCATCCCTCAATCAACATCACCAAAAAACTGATTATCAGGGTCATTATCACATTGCTGTGTGTGGGAGCTTGCTGTGCACAAATTGGCTGCTGCGTTTCCCATATTACAACAGTGACCACACTCCAAAAAGTACTTCATTGGCTGTAAAGCGCTTTGGGACGTCCTGAGGTTGTGAAAGGCACTATATAAATGCAAGTCTTTGGTGCATTTGCAGCTCCCATTAGCTCCTCCGGGGGGGCGCTAACGGGTCACCAAGGCGTTACCGCCTGGGCGCGGCACTGTTACCGCCTTCTGCCATATTGGGCGACAGTTTGTGCCCCGAACTCCCGCGCACAGAGACCGTGAGGTCAGCGCCGCACGCATCGCCCCGACAGCGCCCAGGCCGCGGGATTGACTTCGCCCCCGGGAGCATCGTCAGGCACTGACACCGGCAGCAGTGGGGGGGGGGCACGGATCGGGCAGCCGGGCGGTACCGGGACGATGGTTAACGGCCAGGGGGCCGAGTTTGCGGCGTGCTCCTCCGCTTGCTTCCCGGGGCCCTGTCCGCGATCGCGGGGCCTGGGTCTGTGTTTGAGGGCCGGGCTGATCGCACGGCTGACCCGCTCCCAGGGGGCTCAGGCCGCGGAAACTTTCTCTGCGGAGTCGGCAGCAATGGGTCCGTCTCTGGACAGGGTAATGGGACTCAAGGTAGACAAGTCCCCTGGTCCTGATGAAATGCATCCCAGGGTATTAAAAGAGATGGCGGAAGTTATAGCAGATACATTCGTTATAATCTACCAAAATTCTCTGGACTCTGGGGAGGTACCAGCGGATTGGAAAGCAGCTAATGTAACGCCTCTGTTTAAAAAAGGGGGCAGACAAAAGGCAGGTAACTATAGGCCGGTTAGTTTAACATCTGTAGTGGGGAAAATGCTTGAAGCTATCATTAAGGAAGAAATAGCGGGACATCTAGATAGGAATAGTGCAATCAAGCAGACGCAGCATGGATTCATGAAGGGGAAATCATGTTTAACTAATTTACTGGAATTCTTTGAGGATATAACGAGCATGGTGGATAGAGGTGTACCGATGGATGTGGTGTATTTAGATTTCCAAAAGGCATTCGATAAGGTGCCACACAAAAGGTTACTGCAGAAGATAAAGGTTCGCAGAGTCAGAGGAAATGTATTAGCATGGATGGAGAATTGGCTAGCTAACAGAAAGCAGAGAGTCGGGATAAATGGGTCCTTTTCGGATTGGAAATCGGTGGTTAGTGGTGTGCCACAGGGATCGGTGCTGGGACCACAACTGTTTACAATATACAGAGATGACCTGGAAGAGGGGACAGAGTGTAGTGTAACAAAATTTGCAGATGATACAAAGAATAGTGGGAAAGCAGGTTGTGTAGAGGACACAGAGAGGCTGCAAAGAGATTTAGATAGGTTAAGCGAATGGGCTAAGGTTTGGCAGATGGAATACAATGTCGGAAAATGTGAGGTCATCCACCTTGGAAAAAAAACAGTAAAAGGGAATATTATTTGAATGGGGAGAAATTACAACATGCTGTGGTGCAGAGGGACCTGGGGGTCCTTGTGCAAGAAACTCTTTTAGAGAGAATCCCAAAAAGTTAGTTTGCAGTTGCAGCAGGTAATCAGGAAGGCGAATGGAATGTTGGCCTTCATTGCGAGAGGGATGGAGTACAAAAGCAGGGAGGTCCTGCTGCAACTGTATAGGGTATTGGTGAGGCCGCACCTGGAGTACTGCGTGCAGTTTTGGTCACCTTACTTAAGGAAGGATGTACTAGCTTTGGAGGGGGTACAGAGACGATTCACTGGGCTGATTCCGGAGATGAGGGGGTTACCTTATGATGATAGATTGAGTAGACTGGGTCTTTACTCGTTGGAGTTCAGAAGGATGAGGGGTGATCTTATAGAAACAATTAAAATAATGAAAGGGATAGAGAAGATAGAGGCAGAGAGGTTGTTTCCACTGGTCGGGGAGACTAGAATTAGGGGGCACAGCCTCAAAATACGGGGGAGCCAATTTAAAACCGAGTTGAGAAGGAATTTCTTCTCCCAGAGGGTTGTGAATCTGTGGAATTCTCTGCCCAAGGAAGCAGTTGAGGCTAGCTCATTGAATGTATTCAAGTCACAGATAAATAGATTTTTAACCAATAAGGGAATTAAAGGTTACGGGGAGCAGGCGGGTAAGTGGAGCTGAGTCCACGGCCAGATCAGCCATGATCTTGTTGAATGGCGGAGCAGGCTCGAGGGGCTAGATGGCCTACTCCTGTTCCTAATTCTTATGTTCTTATGTTCTTTTTGTGAGGGAGCGCCCCTCCTCGTTAACGCTCCAGGAAGGAAGTGGAGTGCTTGGATTGACGATCCCCTTCCTCCCTGGAGCGTTAAATGTAATTGTTTGAGAGGGGGTCAGCATTCGCCCCGGCTGCTAAGCTTCATGACCCCCAAGCGGGCCAATAATCCATTGCCCCCACTGACTCGCTCTTTAACCTGGGGCCTCGAGGCGAGAGTCCTGCCGCTGAGCCAAGGCTGGCTTTGCCAATATTCATAAAACATTAGCCGCCACACTGTCCTTTTTCTGCTGATCCTGCTGACTATCTGCTTGGCTCTCCCCGAGGACCAGACACTGCAACTCCTCCCCTGAACCTGTCCGTCTCTCCAGCTCCTTCTCCTCCTGTAAGACCCTGTGGGCAGCAACTGCTGGGAAGTAGCTTGGGATCTTTCTCTACATTGGGGTGCTATATAAATGCAAGTTGCTGTTGGTAACGTTTCCTGGGACTCCGTGTGATAGGCAAACGAGCAAAACCACATTTACCTAAATCACAGTACTCCTTTAACTCGCGCTGGGTTGAAAAGTAATAATTCTGTTTGAATTCTGAAGCGCTCGGTGCGTCAATGGAACCCTACAATTAAACTCCACACGGCGACGGCTCATTAAGATTTATTTGCAAACTTGCATTAACCTGCCGAAGCTTCTGACTGCAGACGCTGAGAGTCCCACAGTGCACTAACCTTAAACCTGCCCGTCAAACCGGTCCACTGCTCGCGGCTGAGCGAGTCGGGCCAGAGAGTGACAGGCTCGATCCCGGAGTGTGCTGCAGCAGCTGGGGCACTGGGAGCACTGGATTACCCCGGGGCACTGGGAGCCTTGCATTCCCCGGGGCACTGGGAGCACTGGATTACCCCGGGGCACTGGGAGCACTGGATTACCCCGGGGCACTGGGAGCCTTGCATTCCCCGGAGCACTGGGGGCACTAGGAGCACTGGATTACCCCGGGGCACTGGGAGCCTTGCATTCCCCGGAGCACTAGGGGCACTAGGAGCACTGGATTACCCCGGGGCACTGGGAGCACTGGATTACCCTGGGGCACTGGGAGCCCTGCATTCCCCGGGGCACAGGGAGCACTGGATTACCCTGTGGTACTGGGAGCACTGGATTACCCCGGGGCACTGGGAGCCTTGCATTCCCCGGAGCACTGGGGGCACTAGGAGCACTGGATTACCCCGGGGCACTGGGAGCCTTGCATTCCCCGGGGCACTGGGAGCACTGGATTACCCCAGGGCACTGGGAGCACTGGATTACCCCGGGGCACTGGGAGCCTTGCATTCCCCGGAGCACTGGGGGCACTGTGAGCACTGGATTACCCTGGGGCATGGGAGCCTTGCATTCCCTGGGGCACTGGGAGCACTGGATTACCCCTGGGGCACTGGGAGCACTGGATTTCCCCGGGGCACTGGGAGCCTTGCATTCCCCGGAGCACTGGGGGCACTGGGAGCACTGGATTACCCTGGGGCATGGGAGCCTTGCATTCCCTGGGGCACTGGGAGCACTGGATTACCCCTGGGGCACTGGGAGCACTGGATTTCCCCGGGGCACTGGGAGCCTTGCATTCCCCGGAGCACTGGGGGCACTGGGAGCACTGGATTACCCTGGGGCACTGGGAGCCTTGCATTCCCCGGGGCACTGGGAGCACTGGATTACCCCGGGGCATTGGGAGCCCTGCATTCCCCGGGGCACTGGGAGCCCTGCATTCCCCCGGTGCAAGGAGAGGCAATCTGAGCCAGGGCCCCTGCTCCACACGGCCCAGTCAATGACCCAGCTGGCAACACAGTCCAGATTAGCCTGGGAAGGGTTTCCAGAATCACTGAGCATTTCTGTGTGTTTGAGGTGAATACAGAAAGATGTGTGGAAGACACTGCTCCCTGCTGCATACACCTGGAATTGGTTGGTTTTTAAGCTAAATTGTTTTAATTGCTGCTGTAAATCTTAGCGGGTCGTGCAGCGTCTGTGATGAGAGAAACAGAGTTAACGTTTCGGGTCGATGACCCGTCGTTACAAGCGTTGAGTGCTGCCAGCGTCTTCAGTTTATCATTCGGATTTCCAGAGCTTGGCTCCGGATGTGGATTTCAGATCCTGGAGCCATGCGCGACACAGCATGGCCCTTGGGGAAGGCTGGAGATCCAGGAGTCGGTCTGTGGTTCTGGGGCCCCTCGTGCCCAGACACTGTTCATTGTCACTGTGACTAGGGCAGGGTGCCCACCAGCTCCAGACCGCTCAGCCCGCAGTGTCACTGCTTCCTATATCAGCTGTCGGACATCAGAGCATAAGAAATAGGAGCAGGAGTAGGCCATTCGGCCCCTCGAGCCTTCTCCACCATTTAATAAGATCACGGCTGATCAACTCCACTTTCCTGCCCTGTCCCCATATCCCTCGATTCCCCTCGAGCCAAAAATCTATCGATCTCAGCCTTGAATATATTCAGAGACTGAGCCTTCACAGCCCTCTGGAGCAGAGAATTCCAAACATGTCGTGAAAGGTTGAGAAAGGCGCTATAGAAATGCACACGCACACACACACACTCTCTCACACACTCACACTCACACTTTCACACACTCACACACACACACAGACACACACTCACACATTCACTCACACACTCACACACACACACTCTCTCACACACTCACACTCACACATACACACTCACACACACTTACCCCCACACACACTCACACACAGCTACACTTACACACACACTCACACACAGCTACACTTACACACACACTCTCACATACACACTCACACACACACTCACACACACTTACCCCCACACACACTCACACACACACACTCACACTCACACACACATCCACACTCACTCACACACACACACTCACGCACTCACTCACACACTCACACACAGCTACACTTACACACACACACTCACACACACACACTCACACACACTTACCCCCACACACACTTACACACACACACACACACACTTGCACACACAGTATGTTGGAGAAGTTAAGTTTAGAGGTAATAGAGACACGGATGAGGGTTCCAGCAGCGGATGAGCTGAGGCAGAGGCGGAGATGGGCGATGTTACGGAGGTGGAAATAGGTGGTTTAAGTGCTGTGCCTCACAAAGTGTTCACGGGAGCAGAGCGCAGTGTGGTGTCGAATAGCCTGCTCACAGTCGCTGTGAAAAGATGGCTGTGGGGAGGCGTGGTTCGGCCTATCCCAGCGAGAGCCGTCCGGGGGTGGAACCGACAAACCTGATAAACTGCAATCCCGCTCTGCTGCATTTTGCCGCGTGTGTTCGCTGCCCGCGCGGCTGGAATACGATCATCGGATGGAACCCCTTTGCGGCTGGTGTTTGTGTCCCCGAGACCCCGCGAGTTACTGACTGGCAGAGAGACACTGCCCTCGGGAGCAGTCTGCCTTCACCCACTGACCCATGCATCAGCGAGGAGCAGCAGCAGGAGCCGTCACTGTATTGGTCGTGTTGTGTGTTCGCTCAGGGTCCCGGGGCGTCCCCACTGCAGTGCGAGCTGCTCCGGGAATGTCTGTGGGTGAGCGCGGATTCTGTGCGAGATTCTATCCCTGTGCCCCCCCACCCCCCCGCTCTCCGGGGTACCGTCACTCATGGCTCAGACCACTCTCACCCTGAGAGGCCTTTGTGTCAGCCTGACTATTCAACTGTGGGGCCATCACACAGCTGGCCCTGACCCGGTCCAGCATCCGCACACGTACCTTCCAGCGGGATCACTGGGCAGCAGGGTCTCGCATTGCTTTTATTTCTCACTGGCCCAGTCCTGGGGCACTGAGGTTGGATAGAGTGCCCGCCACACGGTCCCAGGTCACACCACCCGACTCAGTGCAGACCCAAGATTGAATCTGGAAATGTTTCCCAATCCCACGCCCGTCCCCAGTCACTGTCCCCGGCCCAACCAGGCGGTTCGCGACCTCGGACACCTCGTTCGCCCTGAGCTGTGCTTCTGACAGCTCAGCTTTTGTTCTGTGACCCCTGCTGGGAGTGGTGTCTGTCCATGTGTCTGTGCTGGGAGTGGGCTGTGTCTGTGCTGGGAGTGGGTTGTGTCTGTGCTGGGGGTGGGTTGTGTCTGTGCTGGGAGTGGGCTGTGCAGTGCTGGGAGTGGGTTGTGTCTGTGCTGGGAGTAGGTTGTGTCTGTGCTGGGAGTGGGTTGCGTCTGTGCTGGGAATGGGGTCTGTGCTGGGAGTGGGTTGTGTCTGTGCTGGGAGTGGGTTGTGTCTGTGCTGGGAGTGGGCTGTGCAGTGCTGGGAGTGGGTTGTGTCTGTGCTGGGAGTGGGTTGTGTCTGTGCTGGGAGCGGGTTGCGTCTGTGCTGGGAGTGGGGTGTGTCTGTGCTGGGAATGGGGTCTGTGCTGGGAGTGGGGTGTGTCTGTGCTGGGAATGGGGTCTGTGCTGTGCTGGAAGTGGGCTGTGTCTGTGCTGGGAATGGGCTGTGCTGTGCTGGGAGTGGGGTGTGTCTGTGCTGGGAGTGGGGTGTGTCTTTGCTGGGAATGGGCTGTATTGGGCAGAGTCTAAATCCGGTGATTAGAGGCACATGCAACAACAGTAATACAGTAATCATGGGAACTTTAATCTTCATATAGACTGGGCAAACCAAATTTACAGTAATAGTGCAGAGGACGAGTTCATGGAGTACATTCAAGATAGTTTTCTAGATCAGTATGTCAACGAACCAACTTGGGAAGAGGCTATTTTAGATTTAGTATTATGCAATGAGACAGGATTAATAAATAACCTTGCAGTGAAGGAGCCGCTGGGGAAGAGTGATCATAATATGTTAGAATTTTATATTGAGTTTGAGAGTGATTTAGTTAAATCCAGAACTAGGGTCTTAAATCTGAACAAAGCAAATTACTTAGGTATGATGGGCGAGTTAGCTAAGGTAGATTGGGAAACTACAATAAAAGGTATGATGGCAGATAAGCAATGGCAAACATTTAAAGAATTAATTAATAATTCACAACTAATACACATTCCCTTAAGGAATAAAAACTTCACGAGAAAAATAGACTCACCGTGGCTAACAAGAGAATTTAACGATGGTAGATCAAAGGAAGAGACTTATAATGTTGCCAAAAAGTGCCAAAAAGAGAGTAAACTAGCGAGAGACATTAAAACAGACAGTAAAAGTTTCTGTAGGACTGTAAAAAGGAGATTAGCGAAAGTAAATGTGGGTCCCTTAGAGGCTGAGACAGGAGAAATTATAATGGGCAATAAAGAAATGGCAGAGACATTAAACAAATACGTGGTAGAAAACACAAAAAATCTCCTGGAAATAAGGGAGCAAAAGTGCAGATCCACCTAATTCTGGGGGCTCGACCCATCCATCACAAGGCGAGAGCAGTACCGTACATGATGAGAGAAAGGGTAGAGATCGAAGGAGAGGGCATCATTTCACCGATCGAGTTCAACGAGCGGGCCAGTCCTATTGTCCCAGTCCTCAAGGAAGACGGCACCGTCAGAATCTGTGGCGATTACAAAGTAACTATCAATCGTTTCTCCCTGCAGGACCAATACCCACTACCAAAGGCCGACGACCTCTTTGCAACGTTGGCGGGAGGAAAGACGTTCATGAAGCTGGATCTGACTTCAGCCTACATGACACAGGAACTGGAGGAATCATCGAAGGCCCTCACCTGCATCAACACACACAAAGGTCTTTTTGTTTATAACAGATGCCCGTTTGGAATCCGATCAGCAGTGGCGATATTCCAGAGAAACATGGAAAGTTTACTGAAGTCGGTCTCGCACACCATGGTCTTCCAGGACGACATCTTGGTCACAGGTCAGAACACAGTCGAGCACCTGCAGAACCTGGAGGAGGTTCTTAGTCGACTCAACTGCATGAGGCTCAGGTTAAAACGCTCGAAGTGCATTTTCCTGGCACCTGAAGTGGAGTTCCTGGGAAGGAGAATTGCGGCGGACGGCATCAGGCCCACCAACGCGAAGACGGAGGCAATCGAGGCTGCACCGAGGCAGAACGTGACGGAGCTGCGGTCGTTTCTGGGACTCCTGAACTACTTTGGTAACTTCTTACCGGGTCTCAGCACCCTGCTAGAACCACTACATGTTTTACTACAAAAAGGGGGCGAATGGGTTTGGGGCAAAAGCCAAGAAAATGCCTTTGTAAAAGCGAGAAAATTGTTATGCGCAAACAAATTGCTTGTGTTGTATGATCCATGTAAGTGTTTGGTACGAGCATGTGATGCATCGTCATATGGCGTCGGGTGTGTATTACAACAAGCTAATGATTTCGGGAAACTGCAACCGGTTGCTTATGCATCCAGGAGTCTGTCTAAGGCCGAGAGAGCCTACAGCATGATTGAAAAAGAAGAGTTAGTGTGTGTCTATTAGGTAAAGAAAATGCATCAATACCTGTTTGGGCTAAAATTCGAATTGGAAACTGACCATAAGCCACTTATATCCCTTTTTTCCAAGAGTAAAGGGATAAATACCAACGCATCGGCACGCATCCAGGCCAGGCACAGAAAACTGCGCCGATGCTCTCAGTAGACTGCCATTGCCCACCACGGGGGTGGAAATGGCGCAGCCCGCAGATCTAGCCATGGTTATGGAAGCATTTGAGAGTGAGCAATCACCCGTCACTACCCAGCAGTTCAAAACCTGGACAAGCCAGGATCCCTTATTATCTCTAGTCAAAAGCTGTGTGCTTCACGGGAGCTGGTCCAGTGTCCCAGTGGAAATGCAGGATGAGATAAAGCCGTTCCAGCAGCACAAAGATGAAATGTCTATACAGGCAGACTGCCTTCTGTGGGGCAATCGAGTAGTGGTCCCCAAGAAGGGCAGAGATACCTTCATCAATGACCTCCACAGTACCCACCAAGGCATCGTAATGATGAAAGCGATAGCCAGATCCCACATGTGGTGGCCCGGTATCGATGCGGATTTAGAGTCCTGCGTTCACAGATGTAATACATCCTCGCAGTTAAGCAATGTACCCAGGGAGGAGCCGCTAAGTTTATGGTCCTGGCCCTCCAAACCGTGGTCTAGGGTACACGTCGACTATGCAGGCCCGTTCTTGGGCAAAATGTTCCTTGTGTTTGTAGACCCATACTCCAAGTGGATTTAATGTGAGATAATGTCAGCTAGCACGTCTGCTGCCACCACTGAAAGTCTGCGGGCCATGTTTGCCACACACGGCTTACCTGATGTCCTGGTGAGTGACAACGGGCCATGTTTTACCAGTGCTGAGTTCAAAGCATTCATGACCCATAACGGGATCAAACATTTCACATCTGTTCCGTTTAAACCAGCGTCCAATGGTCAGGCAGAGAGAGCAGTGTAAACCATCAAGCAAGGCTTGAAGAGGGTAATGGAAGGCTCACTGCAGACTCGCCTATCCCGAGTCCTGCTTAGCTACCGCACAAGACCCCACTCACTCACTGGGATCCCACCTGCTGAACTACTCATGAAAAGAGCACTTAAGACAAGGCTCTCGTTAGTTCACCCTGATCTACATGAACAGGTAGAGAGCAGGTGGCTTCAACAAAGTGCATACCATGAAAGCGCAAATGTGTCACGCGAGATTGAAATCAATGATCCTGTATTTGTATTAAATTATGGACAAGGTCCCAAGTGGCTTCCTGGCACTGTCGTGGCCAAAGAGGGGAGCAGGGTGTTTCGGGTCAAACTTTCAAATGGACTCATTCACCGGAAACACTTGGACCAAATCAAACTCAGATTCACGGACTATCCTGAGCAATCCACCTTGGACCCTAATTTCTTTGATCCACCAACATACACACCAGTGGGAACCGGCACCACGGTTGACCACGAAGCAGAACCCATCATCCACAGCAGCCCAGCAGGGCCCAACACACCAGGCAGCCCAGCAAGGCCAGCTGTACAGCAGCCCAGCGAGGGCCCAATAAATGATTCAACAATGCCAGCTTTCACACCAAGACGATTAACCAGGGCAAGAAGGGCCCCAGATCAACTCACATTGTAAATAGTTACACTATTGACTTTGGGGTGGAGTGATGTTATATATGTGGACTTGTATTTACTCTGTGCAGCCACCAGAGGGCTCATCCCCCAAAGTCCCAAGGGATCCCATAATCCCTTGTGAGCACAGGTATTTAAGGAGGCTTCACAGGTTGGAGAAGCACTCTGGAGACCTGCAATAAAAGACTAAAGTCACACTTTACTTTGAGCTCAGTGTTCAGTCTGACTCTTTCTCCATACACAACACTAGGGTTTTGAAAGAGGTGGCTGCAGAGATTGTGGAATGTATTGGTTATCATCTTCCAAAACTCTATAGAATCTAGAACGGTTCCCGCAGATTGGAAGGTAGCTAATGTAACCCCGCTATTTAAGAACGGAGGGAGAGAGAAAACGGGGAATTACAGACCGGTTAGCCTGACATCAGTAGTAGGGAAAATGCTAGAATCTATTATTAATGACGTGGTAACAGGGCACTTAGAAAATAATAGGATTGGACAGAGTCAACACGGATTTATGAAAGGGAAATCATGTTTGACAAATCGGTTAGAGCTTTTTGAGGTTGTAACGAGCAGAATAGATAAGGGGGGGACCAGTGGATGTGGTGTATTTGGATTTTCAGAAGGCATTCGATAAGGTGCCACACAAGAGGTTATTGAACAAAATTAGGGCTCATGGGATTGGGGGTAATATACCAGCATGGATTGAGGATTGGTTAACGGACAGAAAACAGAGAGTAGGAATAAACGGGTCATTTTCGGGTTGGCGGGCTGTAACTAGTGGGGTACCACAAGGATCAGTGCTGGGCCCCAGTTATTCACAATCTGTATCAATCAATTAGATGAAGGGAGCAAGTGTAATGTATCCAATTTTGCTGAATAAGGTGGCAGATGGAGTATATCGTGGGGAAATATAACGTCATCCACTTTGGTTGGGAAAAACTACAGGCAGAATATTTTTTAATAGATGAGAGATTGAAAAATGTTGGCATTCAGAAGGGCCTGGGTGGTCATGTACATCTCATCCGAAAGGTGGCACCGCCAACAGTGCGGCACTCCCTCAGTACTGCCCCTCTGACAGTGCGGCACTCCCTCAGTACTGGCCCTCTGACAGTGCAGCACTCCCTCAGTACTGCCCCTCCGACAGTGCGGCGCTCCCTCAGTACTGGCCCTCTGACAGTGCAGCACTCCCTCAGTACTGCCCCTCCGACAGTGCGGCGCTCCCTCAGTACTGCCCCTCCGACAGTGCGGCACTCCCTCAGTACTGCCCCTCCGACAGTGCGGGGCTCCCTCAGTACTGCCCCTCCGACAGTGCGGCGCTCCCTCAGTACTGCCTCTCCGACAGTGCGGCGCTCCCTCAGTACTGCCCCTCCGACAGTGCGGCACTCCCTCAGTACTGCCCCTCCGACAGTGCGGCACTCCCTCAGTACTGCCCCTTCGACAGTGCGGCACGCCCTCAGTACTGCCCCTCCGACAGTGCGGCGCTCCCTCAGTACTGCCCCTCCGACAGTGCGGCGCTCCCTCAGTACTGCCCCTCCGACAGTGCGGCGCTCCCTCAGTACTGCACTGGAGTGTCGGCTAGATTTTTGTGTTCACGTCACTGGAGTGGGACTTGAACCCACTGCTTTCTGACTCCGAGGCGAGAATGCTGCCCACTGAGCCCCGGCTGACACTGCAAGTGGCCCTGACCCACTGCGACAGTCCCGGTTTGAAGACGTTTTCTCAAGTTTGTTGGCACTGTGTGATGTACAGAGCGGCTGGATTGGGATTCAGCCTGCTTCTAGCTGAAGTTAGTGCAGCGCTAACAGAATTACAGCTATTGGCAGCTTTAATTAAGTCTGAATGGATGTGTGGAGGCTGTGACAGAGCAGCGATTAATAAACATCAGCACTCCCAGCAATTATTGACAGCGCTCAGTGGCAGAATCATTATTCTGGGCAAACAAAGAGTGAGAGACACCGAGGGTGACCTTCTATTGGATATCGATTGATCCCAGTGCTCCCTTCACACCGTCTGCTCCCCAGTCACCACACTGCAAATCACAGTCGCTGTGTGTCAGTCGTACACAGCGCAGCTCACACACTGGGAACTGTAACACAGGGGGAGGGCAGGGGGAGAGGGGGAG